>NC_038242.2:24513058-24544488 GCF_000004515.6 Glycine max
CCTCCTTTCAATGGCCCTGAGCCTTTCCTTTAGATGATCCGCCTTTCCTTTTTCGGCCATAGCAGGAGGGGCTCTTCCCACCACAAAACGCAATGGTTGTGGTTGTGGGCGAAACTGAGGGCCCTCCAAAGTGTTTTCAAAGGGTATACCACCAACTGCTTGCCCTTCAGTGGCATATCCGAGCCAAGGCTCGAAGTCAGCTAGATTGTGGTGGGGAATTTCATGTGTCTCCCCCATGGTTTGAGAGATATGTGCCTGATGAGGTTATTTGTTCTCAATGAGTATCGGAGTGGAGTTATTGAGATTTTCATTGAGAGTGTATGCCACATTGGGTGGTGTATAGTTGGGAGGCAAGCCATATGATGGGAAGGCGTGCTCGTTTTGAATTTGCACATCATGGGGTCATCCGTACTTCCCAAATCTTTGCCTACCATATTTGAGGTTGGATGATTCATTTGCTTGAGGCCAGATGGGAGCATCGGGTTCACTTTAGCGACAGCACTAATAGCGGCAACTATAACCGCATTGGCTTCCATTATCTTCTTCATGCTCATCATGGCCTTCATCATTGTGGCCATTTGCTCTTTTATGGCCTCCATTTTCGGCCTTCATCTTCTCTTGCACCTCCTCTGCTTCACCCATTACTCTAGCTCTAGCACGAGTTCGGTAAGGGCGCCGTAAAGCGTGTCCTTTTCTTTTTGATAACAATGATTAAGTTCATTTTATTTTATTTTTCAAGGAAAGAATGCAACGAGCAATGCAACTAATGAAAAGCATGGATGCATGCGAATGATGTACAGTTGAAGTATTGCGAATTTTTACGCAAGATATGGGGTTGAATCAATTTAGATTTTCAACATGGTCCATGACATCTTTGTCAAGGTGAAACTGGAAGTAACAAGGACATCAACAATCCTAAATATGTTTGGCAGTAGACGAAGCAGTGATGTGACTCAATTCATCTTTTGCCCCAATTTTGCAAGACGGTTACTTCCATATTTCAACTTGACTTGATGAACCTTTTTGTAAAAGCATGAGCTTGGTTCAACCCTATAATCCAAGGAATGGCAATTCTGATCGCCAATACTTCAACAACATCTCATAGGGATGAATGACTCGGGCATACTTTAAGCTTATGCACGGAAAATGTAATTATGAAATTGAGATGCCCGAAGAAACACCATTTCCTAGTTAACCATGCATTAGGTACCATGTTCAATTATTTTGTTTTTTAAGTGAAACGGGTTTATGATCCCAACATGGTTGGCTCGTGGTGCCTAACACATGAAACTAAGAATGTAGTGTGAAGTTTCACGCTTCCCCCTTTTTTGTTTTTGTTTTGTAGAGGAAAACGCAAGGATGAGCAAACATGAAAACAAATGGTATGCAATTTTGCATATCAAAAAGTTTGTTGAACGCATATGCATGATGATGCCATGACTCATGCAAAATGTGAGGCTGGAATATGATAACGGACAAATGCAGGACATGTCCATTATGATGTTATGAAGAGATGCTTATGCGATGCATGATATGAATGCATTTTACGGACACGAGAGCCCGGAAAATTATCTCTTCTTACTTGTGCATTTGGGGGCGCAGTGCCCCATGTGTACAATTAAGAAGGTGATATGGACCTTCCGGCTTCCCGTGACAAAGGACGAGACCAACATACAATGCATGCTAGAGATAAAATGCGGGAGTGACTTGATTCGCACTGATTTTTGGAGTAAAAACGTGGGATAAACTCATTTTATTCAAAAAGTTATAACTAGTCAAGATCTGAGCGACAATACAAACTTCCTAGCGGTTTCTAATCATATGGTCCATTAAGTCTATCATGTGTTGACAATAGCTGAGAAGTCTGTGGATCTTCTTGGGGGCGGAGTAGGTGTCCGCCATTGCTTTGGCCTTGGCTAGCAATCGGGGAAGTTCTTGACTCCTGTTCAAAGTAAGAGCAAATCGGTCCGTCCACATTGTTGCCTCTTGGTGCCATGAATCAATTACCCTCTCCCTTGCTTCGCTTTCTGCTGATATCTTGGCGTACTCATCCTCTAGCCTTTGCTCGTGAGTCGCCGCTAGATTTAGCTTCTCTTTGCACTCATCGATGACGACCCACATATTCCCTTTAGTCTCGCTTAACTGTTGGGACAAATTTCTTTTCGACCTAAGGTAAGCCTTTAGCTCGTCCTTCAAGATCATGCCTTTGACCCGTGATGATTCCTTTCACCTCTTCGGAGCTTGAGCTTACTATTGCTGCCCTATAAAGCCCCTCAAAACTTTGCTGGCACGTGTTCTTCCTTTCGGGCCTTCTTGGTTTCTCGTTCCAAGGCTTCAGCGGTGGCCATATTGACGTCCCTTAGTTCATCATACTCTTTTCAGACTTTGATGGCTATGGACTTGAACTTCTCTTTGACTACTCGGGCTCTTTCAAGCTCTGCCTTTAGGGCTTGTACCTCATCACTTTCTTCCGAAGCTTTAACCTCATCGTCCCTCACAGTCTTTAGATTTGGGAGCCAATCCAATCCTTGTGTTCGGACTCTCAGCCACTTATGATAGCCGCCGATGATCCCATTACTGCTTCCCCTAAGCTCTCTGTCCTTTCTTCACGCCGCATCCCATGCCTTGCGAACTCCTTGGAGTACCCTCGTGTTGTGGTCACTAAAACCCCGTGCGATGAAAGGCGTGATGCTTTCGTCTAATGGCGCTCCTCTCATGGGGTAGCCAAGCTGTCTTATGGCGAGAACGGGATTATAATTAATACAACCCCTTGTTCCCATCAAGGGAACATTTGGACATCCTTCGCATGAAGATAGAATCTTGATTCTTCCTTCCTTCTAGCGAGGGAACCAATTAACAGACGCCCCCCCATGCTAGCCAAGAGTTGGTCCCAATTCGCCTTTCCTTTTTCGACGCACGAGCGGTAACCTTGTAGCGGATAGACGGGCCTACCTTCTTGGAGAAAAAGGTGTGAAACCAGCCCCACATAGAGAGCTGGAGTACAGCAAACAATCCTTGCATTGCTTTCTTCACATCTTCAGTCGAAGGTGTCATATAGGTCGGCTAGCATAGCGACAACCGAACTTTTTTTTTTTTTTTTATGATAGGCGAGAAAAACGTTGATCGCTGCCAGGTCCACCAACCCATCCACATTTGGAAAGAGGACTCCCTCGAAAATCAACAGTTTGAGAATATCTATGAATGGGGTCCACTCGCCTTTATCTGCCAAGATTCTTGCTTTTACCTCCAAATATTTTCTCGGTATTCCGACCACCCCATTTTCGACTTGCCTTTGGCGGTCTAATTCCTGCGCCGAGATTTGGACTTTTTTAGAAATTCTGGCCAATGAGGGGTAGAACCCTGAGAAGAGGTATGGTTTCCTTCCCCCTAGAGGACATCCTAGGATCTCTTCAAATTCTTCCACCATTGGTGATAGCTGGAAGTCCCCAAAGATGAAGCACCTCAACGGCTGATCATAATACTGGGCGAGGGAGGCAATTGGTTCCATGGAGACTTCTATCCTAGCTAGGTCCCAAATGCTTACCATAGGCTTTGCGGAAGGCTTGCCGTTGAAGTTGACCCATTAATTGCCCCAACTTTCGTAAACTGGTGACCTCTAAGCTCTTGATTTTGACTTGATAAAACCTCTTTTTAAGCGAAGGCTTTTGACTTGATCCCATGTTTTACTAAAGTGAAATAAAATCTAGTGCGAATCAAAACTCCGACATCTATCATGGGTGGAATGGATGAATGCATGAAGGAATACATATGACACGGATGCAATTTATGAATACGGGAGCTCGGGAAATTGTCTCCTTCTTAGATACAACGTCTTGGGGTAGCAAAGTGCCCAACGTATGTATTTAAGAAGGTGACACGGACCCTCCGTTGGTTTGCCCAAGAGAGGGGATTAAGACGGAACCCGCACATGATGCACATGCGAAAGGTACAATACGGGGATGTACATAGTATGATAATATTCACTAAACATAAGCAAACGGGTATATGATACTTATGCATGGCCGTGTGAAAAATGGCACGCAACGTGTTTGCTCCGTGCCCCTATTTAAGGGACCTATAAGGGAGAGAACTAACTAGGCTTTTAGCAATAATCCCCAAGGTAGTCATATCTCTCTTGATGGTTTCTAGAGGTATCATCCCCTTCGAAGAACATATTGCAGCAGTAGGGACTACTAGCAACAATAAGTTTTCAAAGAGAAAAGCTCTAGATGCGGGTTCACTGTAATCAAGCAAGTCGGAGACCTAGCATGATCACAGATTCACCTCCACTCCTTACGTTCCCATGAACCCGGGTATAGGGCCCTTTTTCACTCACAGTGTGTGCAAATAGTGTTAGTGTTTGTGTGCATCAAATGAATAAATATTTACCTCATGCATACATTCTAAAACACACTAAAAGCAACAAATAGTTTATATACACAAGAACATAAGACAAATAAAGGGAAACCAACAAAGGAGAAAGTCATGATAAAACATTGCACAAGATTAAATGGCCTAACTCTCTAAAAAACAGTCCCCAGTGGAGTCGCCAACTGTCGCAACCTACCCTTCGGCGGGAGGGCGACGCGAGACTCGCGGGAGGCGTGTTCCACGAAAGGAATACGCGCGGAGTCGCCACCAACGTTTATTTGAGGAAAACGTCGGAAAAACCGGAAAAGACGCGATCTACGAACTTTTAAGTGAAAGGTTCGGGAGTTGTATTTATGCACGGGGAAGGTATTAGCACCCCACACGTCCGCCCCAAGGGACGGCAGCCTTTAATCGAATGTGCAAACATGACTTTGATTTTTTATGTTCCCTTTTTATGTCTCTATATCCTTTATACCCTTTTTATATTTTTTCTTTTTTGTGGTCGACAAGGGTGTTTCCCTTTGCTCCTACGTATTCCTCAATTTGGGATGAGAAAATCAGACCTACGTAGTTCTTTTGGAACAAAGTGTTTGGTTAAGTTGTTTTTGTCTTTTTTGCAAAATATGTTTTTATTGAACAAAAGGTCATTTAAGGTGTTGGACCATTAAACGGTCTTTTGATTTTGAAAGGAGAGAAACGTTAAGGCATTGGACCATTAACGATCTCTTGTTTTTGAAAGGAGAGAAACGTTAAGGCATTGGACCATTAACGATCTCTTGTTTTTGAAAGGAGAGAAACGTTAAGGCATTGGACCATTAACGATCTCTTGTTTTTGAAAGGAGAGAAACGTTAAGGCATTGGACCATTAACGATCTCTTGGGGTGGTCGACAAAAGCGGGGCTTTTGCTCCTACGTATCCTCAATGAGGAACTCAGACCTACGTAGTTCTTTCTTATTAAGTGATTCTTTTTTACTTAAGAGGTGATCATTTTAAGGCGTTGGACCTTGAAAATGATCCATTTTACTTAATGAGAATTTGGAATGACAAACTTCAAAAGCCTATTTTTGTGGACGAGCTTGACTAGGCGAGTTGATTTTAGCCTTAGTTTCACTTTAGTTATTAATCAATTCGATTAAGAATGAGAAATCCCAAAGAGAAAACGTCCGATTGATTTTCCGCTTTATTTTACTAAAAGATGTTTTTTTTTATTATTATATTATTTTTTACCTCTTTTTGATTTCCAACGTGGTTACGGCACGACCGAACGGTCGGAATTCATTTTAATCGAAGTTAACGGATAATACAATTCAAACGTTCGGTGGAAATTGATTTTATTTTTAAGTTAAGCGAGAAATGACTTAAGTAAAATGGCTTAAGCACGTCAACAGGGGGTATAAAAAGTAAACAAAACGAGAATAAAAATGCACGAAACACAATGTGGACCACCATGGGTGCATAGAATGAATCGAAAAGCTTGGTTCGAGGTACTTACCCGTTGAAGATCGAAGAACGATGAAGAACGAATGAAGAACGTCGAAGAACGGTTGAAACCTTTGCGAGATTCCTCACGGAAAACGTTACGGAAACGTTTCGGAAGCGCCTCGGCTTAGATTTTCTTCACGGAAACAATTTTTCCAAGCAAATTCGAAAGAGAGAGAAGTGCCAAAGGGGCTGAACCCCTTCCTTCTTGCCTTCCTCCCCTATTTATAGCAAAATAGGGGAGGTGGTTGCCGCCCAGCTCGCCCAGGCGAGCAGGGTTGCTTCCTCCAGAAGCAACCGCCTTCTGGAGGAATATTCCGGAGGGCCCAAGTGGGCCTGGGTGCTATTTGCACCCCCATTTTTACTAAGTACACCCCCCCTCTGCTGTTTTTTGGTGATTCTTTTTTCGTAAAGTTACGGAAACTTACGAATTTCGTAACGATACTTGTTTTCTTTCCGTAATGTTACGGAACCTTGCGGATTACATAATCATCCCCTTTTTGACTTACGGAATGTTACGGAACCTCACTTAATTATGCAACGATGCTTCCATTTGATTTCCGGTGTGTCACGGAAACTTACGGATCGTGCATCAATATTTTTTTGGTTTTTCGGCATGTCCTGGAATTCCACAAATCACCTAATGATGGGTGCCAAGCACCTCACGAGGACCAAAGAATGGTCGCATGTCATCAAGCAAAGGTCCCCGGACGAAATTAGGGTATGACACCAGGCATCTGAAATGTTTTTGAAACTAAAAAGGCATTTCCCCTATTCTTTTTAAACCTTACCTAAACCAAGAAAGTTCTAACTTTCTATTTCAGCCCTATTTTCGAAACTTAAGAGAGTATCCTTGTTAGCCTTCAACCTTCTAAACACCTAAACCTCTATTTCTGCCTTCAACCTTAACCTCCATTAATAGCAGAGAAGAAGAACAAAAGGATGAAGAGCATTGGGCACAAACCCATAGCCCCCATAACAAAGAAGGAAAAGGAACGAGCAAAGAGTGGTTGATCGAGGCCGTACCCGAATCAAATAAACATTAAAATGCAGTAACTAGTAAGTGATCCTAGGTCATTTCCCAACGAGCAATGATACACCAAATGTTCATAACAAATATTAGGAGAATAGTAACAAATGGGGGGGGGTTGTTTGCTTTTGTAAATTAAACAGCGAATAGATATGAATTAGAAAATATCATAATTAAAATACGTTGCTTCCCCTTGATTCACAAGCAAGTCTCTTATCCTAGGTTACAAGAGTTTATCCTTATTCAGTTCAACCACTTAATCCAACCCTAAATTAAATTTCTAAGCGAAATTTAACATAAGGCATTCATTATGTGATTAAGCAACACATACACCAATTACTCATAAACGATCATTAAGCATGAACGTAAATTAAGCGCAGAGAAAATTAATCAAGCACTAAGCATGCATGAATTAATAGCAACAAATTCAAAGTAATTAGTGAAGGGGAAAAAATGAACAGAATTTAATAGTAATAATAGAACCTCAAAGAGAACTGTGCTTGATCCTCAAGAGAAAACAACGCTGGGGACTTAGCCTTCCATTAATCAATAAATAACGAAATTATAGATTGAAGAACGAAATTTTATTGTTGAAACGGAGAGTAAAAGCTGAAATTGCAAAACAAAAATAATGTCTAAAAGAAGAAAAGCCTAAAACTAAAAACGAAAATAGGAGAGAAAGAAGAGAGAGAGCTTCAACTAGAACCTTGGTGCTATTATATAGTTTTCCAGCCCCAAAGCTTACAAATCTGTTTTAAATCCAAGCCCATAAATAAAATAAAATCAAACCTAGATAAGATAAGATAAGATAAGATCTAGATGAAATAATATCTAGATGAGATCAAATCTAAATAATATCTAGATAAGATAAAGTCTAGATAAGATAAAATTTTGTAGAATAAAATAGTCTGCCCTCTTCAAGTCCAACCCCAATTCTGGATTCAAGCCTAATGCTTCATTAATTCTTGAAATTAGATTAAAAACATCAAATTAGCTGAATGGGCCCAAATAATAAAACTGCCTAATTAATTTGACAATTAAGATTAATCAGTACTTAAAATGGTGCAAAAAGGGTTAAGAAATATGAGAAAATAATGGCACATCAGTGGTCCTTTAGGTAAAGGAAAACGCATTGCACATTCTCCCTTAGCTCCTACTACTCCAAAGGCAACCCCTTGGTTTTCTAAAGAGCACTATGAGCCTTCTTACAAGTTCAGCTATGTGAAGAAAGAGATTATTCAACCGAAGTTCCTCAATTTGGCTTGGCTTAGAAGTGAAGGTTTTGCATTTCCTGAGTTGATAGGGTACCATGGGTTGAAGAAACTAGTAGAGATGAAGGGCACCTACTACACTAGCTTGGTAAAAGTTTTCTACACCAAAATTCATAATGATGATTGTCATACCCTAATTTTGTTCGGGGATTATTATTTGATGATATACAACCTTTGATTGGCCGCTTCGAGATACTTGGCACCCTTTGTTGCACAATATGTGAAGTCCTGAGACGTGCCAAAAATCAAAAGGAAGCAGGCTTACGCGATCCGTGAAAATTCCGTAATGTGACGGGAATTGAAAGGAGGTGTTTTTCGCAATCCGTGAGTTTTCGTAACTTCTTCGAAAGCTAAAAAAGAGTAAATACATAATCCATAAGGATTCGTAACCTTGCGGAAGGAAAATAAGTATCGTTACGAAATTCGTAAAGTTTCGTAACGTTACGGAAAAAGAATTACCAAAAAAAGGTAAATGGGAGGTGCATTTAGTAAAAAGGGGGGGGTACAAATAGCAATCAAGCCCACTTGGGCCTTCCAGATTCTTCCTCCAGAAGGCTGTTGCTTCTGGAGGAAGCAACCTTGCTCGCCTGGGCGAGCTGGGTGGCAAGCTCCTCCCCTATTTTGCTATAAATAGGGGCAGGAGTGAAGAGGGAAGGGGTTCAGCCTTCTTGGCACTTCTTATTCTCTCGAAATTACTGAGGAAAATTGTTTCCGTGAAGAAAATCCAAGCCGAGGCGCTTTACGTAACGTTCCCGTAATGTTTCCATGAGTAATTACGCGAAGATTTTCAACCGTTCTTCGACATTCATCGTTTGTTCTTCGTTTTCTTCAGTCTAAAACTGGTAAGTATCCCAAACCGAACTTTTCAATTCATTCTATGTACCCGTGGTGGTCCACATTTTGTTTCATGTATTTTTATTTTCGTTTTCATTCGCTTTCTGTACCCCCTTTTGACGTGCTTCAGTCATTTATTTAAGTCATTTCTCGCCTAGTCAAAAAATAAAATAAATTTCCATCGATCATTTGAATTGTATCATCCGTTAATTTCGGTTAAAATGAATTTCGACCGTTCGGTCGTGCCGTAACCACGTTGGAAATAAAAAAAAAGGTAAAATAATAATATAATAATAAAAAATATCTTTTAGTAAAATGAAGGGAAAAAATCAATTGGACGTTTTCTCTTTGGGATTTCTCATTCTTAATTGGATTGACTAATAACTAAAGTGAAACTAAGGCTAAAATCAACTCGCCTAGTCAAGCCTGTCCACAAAAAAATAGGGTTTGAAAGTTTATCATTTCAGTTTCTTACCAAGTAAAAAGGATCATTTTTAAGGTCCAACGCCTTAAAAATGATCACAAATTCAAGTAAAAAGAAATCGTGTGATTCAACCTTAAGAAAGAAATACGTAGGTCTGATTTCCTCTCCAAAGGAGGGTACGTAGGAGCAAAAGCCCCGCTTTTGTCGACCTCAAAAAATAAAAAGAAATAAAAGTTAAGGTAATACAATTTCCACAATTCTAAAAAATAGGTTGTTGTCCTTTGAGACAAACGTGAGAGGTGCTAATACCTTCCTCAAACGTAAATACAACTCCCGAACTTAGAATTTTCATTTTGACCGGTTTCCTTCAGTTTTCCCGACGTTTTCCACAAATAAACATTGGTGGCGACTTCGCGCATCTTTCCTCCTTTGGAAAGCGCACCCGTGAGCCTCGCCTCGCTCGCCCGCAAAAGGACATGTTGCGACAGTTGGCGACTCCACTGGGGACTTTTTGTGAGTTAGGCCTATTTTAAAGAATTGTGGAATTGTGAAACTTTGTGTGTGCCTTTGCCGAACTATGTAAAATGTAAATAACTGTTGTCTATTTCACATTCTTTACACTGCATTCTAAGCACCCACGGGTTTGAGTGAAAAAGGGGCCCTATACCCGGGTTCATGGGAATTTAAGGAGTGGTGATGAATCTATGATCATGCTAGGTCTCCGACTTGCTTGATAATAGTGAAGCCTTGTCTAGAGCTTTCTCTCTTTATAATATGTTGTCGCTGGTATTCCATACCGCCACAATATTATTATCTTGAGTGATGATACCTCTAGAAAACAATTGTGTGAGTTATGAATCATTGGGAGTAGTTATTAGAGACCCCTAGATACTATCCTGTAGGTCCCTAAAATAGGGGCACAGAGCAAACACGCTGTGTGCCGCATGCATGTAGTCCTAAATGTCATATACGCCTTTGCTTGTAATTATTTATGGATATTGTCGTACTCTGTGCATCCCCTGTTGCGCTTTTGCTCATCTGCATCATGCCATCACACATGCGTTGTATGTGGGTCTCGTCTTTGGTCGTGGGAAGTCGAAAGATCCATATCGTCTTCTTAACTACACACATGGGGCACTGCGCCCCCAAATGCGCAATAAGGAGAGATGATTTTCCGGGCTCTCGTGTTCGTAAATGCATTCATATCATGCACCGCATAAACATCTCTTCAGCATCATAATGAACATATCGTTCCTGCATTTGTCCGTTATCACATTCCCATTTTGCATGAGTCATTGCATCATCATGCATATGCGTTCAACATACTTTTTGTTCTACATGTTTGCTCATACATGATCCTTGTATTTTCCTCTACAAAACAAAAACAAAAAAAAAAGGAAGCATGAAAATTCATGATGCATTCTTAGTTGCATGTGTTAGGTACCATGAGCCAACCATGTTGGGATCATAAACCCATTTCTAAAATTAAAAAAAAAACACAAACAACAAAACAAAATGATTGAGCATGGTACCTAATGCGTGGTTGATTAAGAAAGGATGTCTCTTCGGGCATCTCAATCTCATAATTACATTTTCCATGCATAGCATGCGTATTCTCGAGTCTTTCATCCCTATGAAATGTTGTTGAAGTATTGGCGATCAAAATTGCCATTCTCTAGGTTATGGGGTTTGTAACGACCCGCATCGTCGCTACAGTATCCACACTCTAATATTTGATAATTTCAATTTTTATAAAAAGAACTCCCTTAATTTTTTATTATGAAAATAGAAGTGATTTTGTCACAACATAAATTCATCCAACAACACGCCATTACTTAAGTGAATATGCATAATTACATAGAAACAATAATTCGGTACAGTCATTGTCATACCCTAATTTCGTCCGGGGACCTTTGCTTGATGACATGCGACCATTCTTTGGTCCTTGTGAGGTGCTTGGCACCCATCATTGGGCAATTTATGAAATTCCAGGACATGCCGAAAAACCAAAAAAATATTGATGCACAATCCGTAAGTTTCCGTGACACATCGGAAATCAAATGGAAGCATCGTTGCATAATTAAGTGAGGTTCCGTAACATTCCGTAAGTCAAAAAGGGGATGATTATGTAATCCGCAAGGTTCCGTAACATTACGGAAAGAAAACAAGTATCGTTACGAAATTCGTAAGTTTCCGTAACTTTACGAAAAAAGAATCACCAAAAAAACAGCAGAGGGGGGTGTACTTAGTAAAAATGGGGGTGCAAATAGCACCCAGGCCCATTTGGGCCCTCCAGAAGATTCCTCCAGAAGGCGGTTGCTTCTGGAGGAAGCAACCCTGCTCGCCTGGGCGAGCTGGGCGGCAACCACCTCCCCTATTTTGCTATAAATAGGGGAGGAAATGAAGAAGGAAGGGGTCCAGCCCCTTAGGCACTTCTCTCTCTTTCGAATTTGCTTGGAAAAATTATTTCCGTGAAGAAAATCTAAGCCGAGGCGCTTCCGAAACGTTTCCGTAACGTTTTCCGTGAGGAATCTCGCAAAGGTTTGAACCGTTCTTCGACGTTCTTCATTCGTTCTTCATCGTTCTTCGATCTTCAACGGGTAAGTACCTCGAACCAAGCTTTTCGATTCATTCTATGCACCCGTAGTGGTCCACATTGTGTTTCGTGCATTTTTATTCTCGTTTTGTTTACTTTTTATACCCCCTGTTGACGTGCTTAAGCCATTTTACTTAAGTCGTTTCTCGCTTAAAGAAAGAAAATTCCCAACCAAAGAATGGGAGAAAGTAAAAAAGAAGGAAAGAAAGTTCTTGATCAAAGAACTAGAAGAAATGTGCAGAAAGGTCTTTTGACCAGACAATATCTGAACAATACAGAATTGTCACCAAATGAACAAGAAGAAGGAAAGGAAACCACAACCTAAAATGGTCTTCTCCCTTTGATTGCCAACCAAAATCCCGTGCGCTAGCGACCTTTTTTTCTCGCCCCGCACTAAACAAAAAAAAACAGAAAAAGAAAAAGCCAGGAAAATCAAAAGCCAAAAACACACAAAAGCCGAAGAAACCACCAAAAGAACCCATTCCCAAGGGAAGCCCTATTGATCCATGATCACGCATGTAATTTTTGATTTGATAGGAAATAATTTGCAAAGTCAAGTCATGACATATCCATGGTCCGGAATTAGGATGAAACACTTACCTGTGCGAGATTTATACACTTTGAGTGATTTTCTTCTATTTTTGTCGAACCCAGTGTTTCCTCTAAATGGTCATTTAGAAACGAAATGCTAACATCCAAAATCTCATTTATGGTTATGAGAAAATTTCATCAGCAGACTCTCCTTCCCCGGTAGACGCATTGTTTTTCACTCAAAAAAGCATATGTTGCTCTAAATCAGTTGGAATATTTGTCTCTTTGCTAAAGCATGTTTGCATTTTAGTGGAGAAAACAACGAGACTTTTTCAAGTCTCACAAGTTATCCAGAACTACGTAGGTCTGAGTTCCTCATTGGAGGATACGTAGGAGCAAGAGCCTCGCTTTTGTCGACCACACCGCCTTTTGTTGCCATAACTCAAGAGCTGGTAGCCCGCGGAGACACCTTACGGTTATCCGCACCTCGTCATTCAGTGACCCCAAGTGTGATTGACGAGCAGAGGCCAATATGGTCATCTGCGCCCTTTCCGGAGATGTCAGCATTTTCCGATGGAGACTTTTCAAGTCTCACAAGTTATCCAGAACTACGTAGGTCTGAATTCCTCATTGGAGGATACGTAGGAGCAAGGGCTTTGCTTTTGTCGGCCGCCCCATAATCTTTGTCATACTGACCCTGAGGTCATGTGACGCGCACCCTTTTGTCATCCAGAGGCGGCGGGCCCGATGACAAGCAGAGACCAAGTTTGGTCATTCTGCACCCATGATACGCGGAGATACCTTATGGTTATTCGCACCCTTTTGTCATCCAGAGGCGGCGGGCCCGATGACAAGCAGAGACCAAGTTTGGTCATTCTGCACCCATGATACGCGGAGATACCTTATGGTTATTCGCACCCTTTTGTCATCCAGAGGCGGCGGGCCCGATGACAAGCAGAGACCAAGTTTGGTCATTCTGCACCCATGATACGCGGAGATACCTTATGGTTATTCGCACCCTTTTGTCATCCAGAGGCGGCGGGCCCGATGACAAGCAGAGACCAAGTTTGGTCATTCTGCACCCATGATACGCGGAGATACCTTATGGTTATTCGCACCCCTTTTGTCATCCAGAGGCGGCGGGCCCGATGACAAGCAGAGACCAAGTTTGGTCATTCTGCACCCATGATACGCGGAGATACCTTATGGTTATTCGCACCCTTTTGTCATCCAGAGGCGGCGGGCCCGATGACAAGCAGAGACCAAGATTGGTCATTCTGCACCCATGATACGCAGAGATACCTTATGGTTATTCGCACCCCTTTTGTCATCCAGAGGCGGCGGGCCCGATGACAAGCAGAGACCAAGTTTGGTCATTCTGCACCCATGATACGCGGAGATACCTTATGGTTATTCGCACCCTTTTGTCATCCAGAGGCGGCGGGCCCGATGACAAGCAGAGACCAAGTTTGGTCATTCTGCACCCATGATACGCGGAGATACCTTATGGTTATTCGCACCCCTTTTGTCATCCAGAGGCGGCGGGCCCGATGACAAGCAGAGACCAAGTTTGGTCATTCTGCACCCATGATACGCGGAGATACCTTATGGTTATTCGCACCCTTTTGTCATCCAGAGGCGGCGGGCCCGATGACAAGCAGAGACCAAGTTTGGTCATTCTGCACCCTTGTATCATCCAGAGGCGGCGGGCCCGATGATACGCGGAGATACCCGAGTGGTTATCCGTATAAACATTCTTTTGCTATCTGTAAGACAGAACGCTTGATAGCATGCAGAGGCTGACACAGTCTTCTGCACCTTTTGTTCCTCCGGGGACAACAAAGTCATTTACATGTGGAAATTTCATGGTCACCCGCGACTCTCGTCAGCCGAGAGGAGCGAAATTAGTGTCATACACTGATTTTCGTCCGGGGACCTTTGCTTGATGACATGCGACCATTCTTTGGTCCTTGTGAGGTGCTTGGCACCCATCATTGGGCAATTTATGAAATTCCAGGACATGCCGAAAAACCAAAAAAATATTGACGCACAATCCACCGAGAGGAGCGAAATTAGTGTCATACACTGATTTTCGGGGACCTTTGCTTGATGACATGCGACCATTCTTCGGAGATACCCGAGTGGTTATCCGTATAAACATTCTTTTGCTATCTGTAAGACAGAACGCTTGATAGCATGCAGAGATTTTATGGTCACCCGCGACTCTCGCCAAATCGAGAGGAACGAAATTAGTGTCTTATCTTTACTTTCCTTTTATCTCCAATAAAAGACAAGTAAAGAGGGGCAACTGTCATACCCTAATTTCGTCCGGGGACCTTTGCTTGATGACATGCGACCATTCTTTGGTCCTTGTGAGGTGCTTGGCACCCATCATTGGGCAATTTATGAAATTCCAGGACATGCCGAAAAACCAAAAAAATATTGACGCACAATCCGTAAGTTTCCGTGACACATCGGAAATCAAATGGAAGCATCGTTGCATAATTAAGTGAGGTTCCGTAACATTCCGTAAGTCAAAAAGGGGATGATTATGTAATCCGCAAGGTTCCGTAACATTACGGAAAGAAAACAAGTATCGTTACGAAATTCGTAAGTTTCCGTAACTTTACGAAAAAAGAATCACCAAAAAAACAGTAGAGGGGGGTGTACTTAGTAAAAATGGGGGTGCAAATAGCACCCAGGCCCATTTGGGCCCTCCAGAAGATTCCTCCAGAAGGCGGTTGCTTCTGGAGGAAGCAACCCTGCTCGCCTGGGCGAGCTGGGCGGCAACCACCTCCCCTATTTTGCTATAAATAGGGGAGGAAATGAAGAAGGAAGGGATCCCAGCCCCTTAGGCACTTCTCTCTCTTTCGAATTTGCTTGGAAAAATTATTTCCGTGAAGAAAATCTAAGCCGAGGCGCTTCCGAAACGTTTCCGTAACGTTTTCCGTGAGGAATCTCGCAAAGGTTCGAACCGTTCTTCGACGTTCTTCATTCGTTCTTCATCGTTCTTCGATCTTCAACGGGTAAGTACCTCGAACCAAGCTTTTCGATTCATTCTATGCACCCGTAGTGGTCCACATTGTGTTTCGTGCATTTTTATTCTCGTTTTGTTTACTTTTTATACCCCCTGTTGACGTGCTTAAGCCATTTTACTTAAGTCGTTTCTCGCTTAACTTAAAAATAAAATAAATTTCCACCGAACGTTTGAATTGTATTATCCATTAACTTCGGTTAAAATCAATTCCGACCGTTCGGTCATGCCGTAACCACGTTGGAAATCAAAAAGAGGTAAAAAATAATATAATAATCAAAAAATATCTTTTTAGTAAAATAAAGCGGAAAATCAATCGGACGTTTTCTCTTTGGGATTTCTCATTCTTAATCGAATTGATTAATAACTAAAGTGAAACTAAGGCTAAAATCAACTCGCCTAGTCAAGCTCGTCCACAAAAATAGGCTTTTGAAGTTCGTCATTTCAATTTCTCACTAAGTAAAATGGATCATTTTTAAGGTCCAACGCCTTAAAATGATCACCTCTTAAAGTAAAAAGAATCACTTGATAAGAAAGAACTACGTAGGTCTGATTTCCTCATCGCAATTGAGGAATACGTAGGAGCAAAGGGAAACACCCTTGTCGACCACAAAAAAGAAAAAAATATAAAAAGGGTATAAAGGATATAAGAACATAAAAGGGAACATAAAAAATCAAAGTCATGTTTGCACATTCGATTAAAGGCTGCCGTCCCTTGGGACGGGCGTGTGGGGTGCTAATACCTTCCCCGTGCGTAAATACAACTCCCGAACCTTTCACTAAAAAGTTCGTAGATCGCGTCTTTTCCGGTTTTTCCGACGTTTTCCTCAAATAAACGTTGGTGGCGACTCCGCGCGTATTCCTTTCGTGGAACACGCATCCCGCGAGTCACGCGTCGCCCTCCCGCCGAAGGGTAGGTTGCGACAGTTGGCGACTCCACTGGGGACTGTTTTTAGAGAGTTAGGCCATTTAATTTTGTGCAATGTTTTATCATGACTTACCCCTTTGTTGGTTTCCTTTCATTATGTTCTTGTGTATATAAACTCTTTGTTGCTTTTAGTGCGTTTTAAATGTATGCATGAAGTAAATATTTATTCATTTGATGCACACAAACACCAACACTATTTGCACACACTGTGAGTGAAAAAGGGCCCTATACCCGGGTTCATGGGAGCATAAGGAGTGGAGGTGAATCTGTGATCATGCTAGGTCTCCGACTTGCTTGATTACAGTGAACCCTCATCTAGAGCTTTTCTCTTTGAAAACCTATTGTTGCTAGTAGTCCCTACTGCTACAATATGTTCTTCAAAGGGGATGATACCTCTAGAAACCATCAAGAGAGATATAACTACCTTGGGGATTATTGCTAAAAGCCTAGTTAGTTCTCTCCCTTATAAATCCCTTAAATAGGGGCACGAAGCAAACACGCTGCGTGCCATTTTTCACGCTGCCATGCATGAGTATCATATACCCTTTTGCTTATGTTCGGTAAATATTGTCATAATGTGCACATTACCGCATTGTGTCGTTTGCATAGGCATTGCATATGGGTTCTGTCTTGATCCCTACTGTAAACAAACCAACGGAGGGTCCGTGTCGCCTTCTTAAAAACGTGCGTTGGGGCATTTCGCTACCCCTAGACGTCGTATCTGAGAAGGGGACAAATTCCCCGGACCCCCGCATTCCTAGATTGCATCTGTGTCATATGCATTCCATCATGCATTCATCCATTCCACCCATGAGATATCGGAGTTTTGATTTGCACCAGCTTTTATCTCACTTTAGTAAGCATGGGAACAAATCAAACCGGTAAGAGGTTCTACCAAGTCAAGGTCAAAAGCCCAGATACCACCAGCATCAAGGAATTAGGGCGGTTGATGGAACCTCTCCAAATGCAAGCTTTCCGCAAGACTTACGGAAAGATCTTAGAGTTAACCGTAGCAGAGGTATCCATAGAAGCCATTGCATCACTCACCCAATACTACGACCAGCCTTTGAGATGCTTCACATTCGGAGACTTCCAATTAGTACCAACCATTGAAGAATTTGAGGAAATTCTAGGATGTCCTCTCGGGGGAAGAAAACCATATCTTTCATCCGGGTGTCTCCCCTCTTTGAGCAGAATTGCAATAGTGGTCAAGGATTCAGCAAGAGGTTTGGACCGCATAAAACAGACTCGGAACGGCATAGCGGGCCTACCACGGAAGTACCTAGAAGACAAGGCAAGGGGTATGGCCAATCAAGGAGACTGGGTCCCGTTTATGGATGTGTTAGCTTTGCTAATTTTCGGGGTTGTCCTCTTTCCAAATGTGGATGGTTTGGTAGAGCTAGCAGCAATCGACGCTTTCCTTGCCTACCACCATAGCAAGGAAAGTCCGGTGGTAGCCGTCTTGGCAGATCTATTTGATACATTTGACCGAAGATGCGAGAAGAGTAGCGCACGGATCATCTGTTGCTTACCCGCCCTCTGTGTTTGGTTGGTTTCACACTTGTTCCAACAAGACACAAGACATCCATGTCCGCTCCTGAGCCATCGCTCGTGTACTGAAAAGAGGAGAATGGATTGGGACCAGCTCTTGGCCGGGATAGGAGGTAGAACAATCAGTTGGTTCCCCCGATGGAAGAAAGGAAAAGAAGGAGTCCTTTTCTCATGTGGAATGTACCCAAACATTCCGCTGGTAGGAACGAGGGGTTGTATTAATTACAATCCCATGCTCGCTATAAGGCAACTAGGGTACCCCATGAGGGGAGCACCGACGGAAGAAAGCATGTCTCCTTTCCTTGTGAGGGATCTCGGCGCACAGAATTCCAAGACTATACAAAGAATCCATAAGGCATGGGAAACCCCGTTAAGGAAAGATCAAGAGCTTAGAGGCATTCGTAATGGCATCATTGGTGGGTACCACGAATGGCTGAAAGTTCGCATACGAGGTTTAGATTGGCTCGCCAAGTTAAAAGTCGTCAGCGAAGAGAATTTTGAAGCACCGGAAGAGGACGAAGAAGTCCAAGCTCTCAAGAGCGAGTTAGGAAAGGCAAAACTCGCCAAGGAGAAGTTCAAGTTGGCTGCTACACACGTTCGGAAGGAGTGTGCCGGGTTACGGGAAGAGAATGCAATTACCGCAAGAGCCCTTGAACAAGAGACCAAGAGGGCTCGCAAGGAAGAGTATGGCCGGAACAAATTTCGCAGAGCTCTATGGGGTAGCGATAGTGAACTCAAGTTGCGAAGGGAAGAAAGGGACCAGTCGCGAGCACATAGCATGGTTCTGAAAGAGGAGTTGATTGCTTGTTCAAGGTCCAAAAGAAGCTTGTCTCAGCGTTTATGCGAGACAGAGGCCAACATGTTAGCTATCATCGCCAAGTACCAAGAAGAGTTAGGTCTAGCCACGGCCCACGAGCATAGAATCACGGATGAGTATGCCCAAGTACACGCGGAAAAAGAGGCTAGAGGAAGGGTGATCGACTCTTTACACCAAGAGGCGACCATGTGGATGGATCGGTTTGCTCTTACCTTGAACGGGAGTCAAGAACTTCCCCGATTGTTAGCCAAGGCCAAGGCGATGGCAGACACCTACTCCGCCCCCGAAGAGATTCATGGGCTTCTCGGCTATTGTCAGCATATGATAGACTTAATGGCCCACATAATTAGAAATCGTTAGGAAACTTGTATGGTCTCTCAGACCTTGACTGGATACGACTTCTTTTTTGAAATAAAATGTTGGTCCCATGTTTCTACTCCAAAAAGCTTGTGCAAATCAAATCACTCCTACATTTTATCTCTAGCATGCATTGTATGTTGGTCTCGTCCTTTGTCACGGGAAGCCGGAAGGTCCATCTCACCTTCTTAATTGTACACATGGGGCACTGCGCCCCCAAATGCGCAAGTAAGAAGAGATAATTTTCCGGGCTCTCGTGTCCGTAAAATGCATTCATATCATGCATCGCATAAGCATCTCTTCATAACATCATAATGGACATATCCTGCATTTGTCCGTTATCATATTCCAGCCTCACATTTTGCATGGTCATGGCATCATCATGCATATGCGTTCAACAAACTTTTTGGTCTGCAAAATTGCATACCATTTGTTTTCATGTTTGCTCATCCTTGCGTTTTCCTCTACAAAACAAAAACAAAAAAAGGGGGGAGCGTGAAACTTCACACTACATTCTTAGTTTCATGTGTTAGGCACCACGAGCCAACCATGTTGGGATCATAAACCCGTTTCACTTAAAAACAAAATAATTGAACATGGTACCTAATGCATGGTTAACTAGGAAATGGTGTTTCTTCGGGCATGTCAATTTCATAATTACATTTTCCGTGCATAAGCTTAAAGTATGCCCGAGTCATTCATCCCTATGAGATGTTGTTGAAGTATTGGCGATCAGAATTGCCATTCCTTGGATTATAGGGTTGAACCGAGCTCATGCTTTTACAAAAAGGTTCATCAAGTCAAGTTGAAATATGGAAGTAACCGTCTTGCAAAATTGGGGCAAAAGATGAATCGAGTCACATCACTGCTTCGTCTACTGCCAAACATATTTAGGATTGTTGATGTCCTTGTTACTTCCAGTTTCACCTTGACAAAGATGTCATGGATCATGTTGAAAATCTAAATTGATTCAACCCCATATCCTGCGTAAAAAGTCGCAATACTTCAACTGTACATCATTCGCATACATCCATGCTTTTCATTGGTTGCATTGCTCATTGCATTCTTTCCTTGAAAAATAAAATAAAATAAAATAAAATGAACTTAATCATTGTTATAAAAAAGAAAAGGACACGCTTTACGACGCCCTTACCGAACTCGTGCTAGAGCTAGAGTAATGGATGAAGCAGAGGAGGTGCAAGAGAAGATGAAGGCCGACATGGAGGCCATGAAAGAGCAAATGGCCACAATGATGGAGGCCATGATGAGCATGAAGAAGATAATGGAAGCCAATGCGGTTATAGTTGCCGCTACTAGCGCTGTCGCTAAGGTGAACCCGATGCTCCCATCTGGCCTCAAGCAAATGAATCATCCAACCTCAAATATGGTAGGCAAAGATTTGGGAAGTACGGACGACCCCATGATGTGCAAATTCAAAACGAGCACGCCTTCCCATCCTATGGCTTGCCTCCCAACTATACACCACCCAATGTGGCATACACTCTCAATGAAAATCTCAATAACTCCACTCCGATACTCATTGAGAACCAATAAACCTCATCAGGCACATATCTCTCAAACCATGGGGGAGACACATGAAATTCCCCACCACAATCTAGCTGACTTCGAGCCTTGGCTCGGATATGCCACTGAAGGGCAAGCAGTTGGTGGTATACCCTTTGAAAACACTTTGGAGGGCCCTCAGTTTCGCCCACAACCACAACCATTGCATTTTGCGGTGGGAAGAGCCCCTCCTGCTATGGCCGAAAAGGGAAAGGCGGATCATCTAAAGGAAAGGCTCAGGGCCATTGAGGGAGGTGAAGATTATGCCTTTGCTAACCTAGAAGAGTTGTTCCTAATACCCAAACATGGTCATTCCCAAGTTCAAGGTGCTGGACTTTGACAAGTACAAGGGGACTACTTGTCTCAAGAACCATCTAAAGATGTATTGTCAGAAGATGGGGGAATACGCAAAAGATGAGGAATTGTTGATACATTCCTTCCAAGAAAGTCTTACTGGGGTAGCTGTTACCTGGTACACTAACTTGGAACCTTCCCGAGTCCATTCTTGGAAGGACCTAATGGTTGCCTTCGTTAGGCAGTATCAGTACAATTTTGATATGGTTCTGAATAGGATGCAACTACAGAACATGTGCAAAAAAGGGGGTGGATCTTTCAAAGAACACGCCCAAAAGGTGGAGGGATCTGGCGGCCCAGGTGGTACCCCCAATAATGGAAAGGGAGACGATAATCGTGATGGTAGACACATTATCGGTACTCCACTATGAAAAGATGGTGGGCTGCGCACCCTCAAAGCTTTGCAGATTTGGTCTTCGCCAGTGAAAGGATCAATGTGGGTCCAAAAAGAGGCAAATTTGATCATCCTACTAGGATGACTGAGAAAACTGGGGCAAATAAAGAGGGTGAGGATGAGGGAGAAACCCGTGCTGTGACTGCCATTCCTGTACGACCAAATTTCCCACCAACCCAACAATATCTTTACTCAGCCAATAACAAACTTTCTCCTTACCCACCACCCAGTTATCCACAAAGGTCATCCCTAAATCTACCACAAAGTCTGTCTACCGCACTTCCAATGACGAACACCACCTTTAGCACAAACCAAAAACACCAACCAAGAAGTGAATTTTGCAGCGAGAAAGCCTGTAGAATTCACCCCAATTCCAGTGTCCTATGCTGACTTGCTCCCATATCTACTTGATAATTCAATGGTAGCCATAACCCTAGCCAAGGTTCATTAACCTCCATTTCTCCGAGAATACGACTCAAACGCAACGTGTGCTTGTCATGGAGAAGCCCCGGGGCGTTCCATTGAGCATGGTAGGGCTCTGAAGCGTAAGGTGCAAGGTCTAATTGATGCGGGCTGGCTGAAATTTGAGGAGAATTGCGTGTAAATCCCGACATTGACAAGAGATGCCACACATGGGGCAATTTTGAAAGCTGTTGTTAGGTGTCCCTAATGACTCATCAGGGTTTCCAAGTTTATGCCATTATTGTAAACCACAGCTACAATGTTAAATGAAATGGATAAAGTTGATATCTTTGTCCCTCATCCTCTCACAAACGCATGTTTGCTTATTCAACTTTCACCGGAATGTGGGTGTAAGCCATTGGTCTGTTTGCTCAAGCAACCTGCGCTCCTGAGTGTTGACTTCCAAGACCGTTCAATCAGAGATTACTCATCTTGCACGTTGGTGGGGGTGCCGTAAAACAACGAGCAAAGTTCAAAACAAATAAGTTTCAAAATAAAGAATAAGTTTCAAAATAAAAAAAATAAAAAGGCATTTGATTGACTGTGTTTTCAAGTAAAAATATAGACGTTCATGTGACCTCATTTTTTCTTTTTAGAGAGAAGTGAGTTATCAAGAATAGGATGTTGGACAAATGGCCTCAGTTACCTTAAGAAAAAGGGGGGTTGAATTAAGATGCAAAGATTATTCCCCAATTAAACTTTCACTCTCTCTTTTCGGATTAACAATGCACACAGGGATAACCCTTCCCTTGTGTTCAGGAATCCTCTACAACAAGAGACCCACGGTCTCTTAATCCCTTTTCAGAAATAAGAAGAAGAGAAGAAGAGGTCTCTCGTAAAAGAGGTAGATTGTAAAAAGAAGATCAATCAAAAATTCCTTATTGAATAAGCAAGTGGTTGACCAAGGAATCTTTTTGAGAGGATAAGACATTTCAGTTCAGAAAAACTCTTGATCTTTCGAGAGGATAAAACTGTTTGGGCAATGAAAACTCTCTTTAAAACATTTGAATGGTCATTCATAAAACATTTGAATAGATATGTCTCTTGGAAATTATTTTCTGAAAATCCCCTCTGGTAATCAATTACAAGACTTATGTAATCGATTACAGGTTTTAAAAATTTGAATTAAAACATTTTCAAACTGCTAGTAATCGATTACCAGAGAGCAAATCTCAATTTGAAAGGATAGAATTCCTTGGTCAAACCTTTTGCTTCTTCAATTTGGAAACTTCTTCCTAAGATTCTAGAGATCAACTTGATCATATATCTTGATTTTCTTGGATTCTTGTCTTGAATAAAACTTGGAAGCACTTGATCCTTTGGCATCATCAAAACATCAAAACATCTTGCTTCTACATAGGAGTCATTAGACTTAATCCATCAACTAAAAAAAAAAATCCTTCAACTATTTCTCGTCCTTGGAAAATTCTTTTTGCAAGAATCAACTGCTTCTTTCATTCTTCCTCACTACGAGGTCGTGAAAACAAGACAACACTTGGTACCTCTAAGCCCTACACTGGGGCAACAAAAGGCACCATGCAAAAACCTCAAGTGAACCTAGGGGCAGATTAGAAGTTCTCACTCAATAGGTCCCCAGCTACAAGGTCATCACGAAAGGCAACGATTGGTACCTCAAAGCCTTACACTGGGGCAATGAGGGGCACCGTGCATGAGCCTCAAGTGAACATAGGGGCCGATCAAAAGTTCTCACCCATCGATGTTTTTAACAAAAAAAAAGGGGGACAAACCCTAGGATTTCAATGGATTGATCGAACATCAAACGACTCCATTGCCGTCACTCCAAAATGGTCAAGTGACTAAATCAAACAGAACACACACTCTGAGGGAGTTCCCGGAGAGATTTGCAAAAAAGATAGGATGAGGTTGCATGAGTTATCACCTCTTTCAAAAGGACAGTCAATCTGTGTTTTCCAAAAAAATTAAATCAAAATCAAAATCACAAAATAGGGAAAGAATGTCATGAGCATTGTACAACTTTCCATTACATTGCATTGTTTCATATGAAGTCTGCATTTACCAAAATTTCACGAAAAAGGTTGCATGCATCTGCATCCCCAAAAATTATGTTAACTGCATAGATTTCCTACATCTAATGTCCAAAACTTGTGGATTTGGGATGACCGGCCCTCTCGATGAGTCGATCTCTTGCTTTCTCATAAGGGTGGACCCTTGGGTACTTGTACCTATCACCTTGAGAGGACTACACGTCCTCGCCATCAGAGGGCTGCACGCCCTCACCTCCAGAGGACTACCTGTCCTCGCCTTGAGAGGGCTACACGCCCTCACCTTGGGTACTAGTTACCCTCACCAGTGAGAGGACTACACGTCCTCGCCATCAGAGGGCTGCACGCCCTCACCTCCAGAGGACTACATGTCCTCGCCTTGAGAGGGCTGCACGCCCTCACCTTGGGTACTAGTTACCCTCACCGTCAGAGGACCGCCTTGAGAGGACTACACGTCCTCACCATCAGAGGGCTGCACGCCCTTACGTCCAGAGGACTACATGTCCTCGCCTTGAGAGGGCTACGCGCCCTCACCTTGGGTACTAGTTACCCTCACCGTCAGAGGACTACACGTCCTTGCCTTGAGAGGACTACACGTCCTCACCACCAGAGGGCTGCACGCCCTCACCTCCAGAGGACTATAAGTCCTCGCCTTGAGAGGGCTACACGCCCTCACCTTGGGTACTAGTTACCCTCACCGTCAGAGGACTACACGTCCTTGCCTTGAGAGGACTACACGTCCTCACCACCAGAGGGCTGCACGCCCTCACCTCCAGAGGACTATAAGTCCTCGCCTTGAGAGGGCTACACGCCCTCACCTTGGGTACTAGTTACCTTCACCTTCAGAGGACTACACGTCCTCGCCTTCAAAGGGTCATGTACCTTCAACTTCAGAGGACTACACGTCCTCGCCGTCAAAGGGTCATGTGCCTTCACCTTTGTAGGGCTACATGCCCTCACCTTCAGAGGACTACACGTCCTCACCTTTAGAGGACTACACGTCCTCGCCATCAGAGGACTACATGTTCCCCATTTTCAAAGGGGGGGCATGCCCTCACCTTCAGAGGGCTGCACGCCCTTACGTCCAGAGGACTACATGTCCTCGCCTTGAGAGGGCTACGCGCCCTCACCTTGGGTACTAGTTACCCTCACCGTTAGAGGACTACACGTCCTTGCCTTGAGAGGACTACACGTCCTCACCACCAGAGGGCTGCACGCCCTCACCTCCAGAGGACTATAAGTCCTCGCCTTGAGAGGGCTACACGCCCTCACCTTGGGTACTAGTTACCCTCACCTTTAGAGGACTACACGTCCTCGCCATCAGAGGACTACATGTTCCCCATTTTCAAAGGGGGGCATGCCCTCACCTTCAGAGGGCTGCACGCCCTTACGTCCAGAGGACTACATGTCCTCGCCTTGAGAGGGCTACGCGCCCTCACCTTGGGTACTAGTTACCCTCACCGTCAGAGGACTACACGTCCTTGCCTTGAGAGGACTACACGTCCTCACCACCAGAGGGCTGCACGCCCTCACCTCCAGAGGACTATAAGTCCTCGCCTTGAGAGGGCTACACGCCCTCACCTTGGGTACTAGTTACCTTCACCTTCAGAGGACTACACGTCCTCGCCTTCAAAGGGTCATGTACCTTCAACTTCAGAGGACTACACGTCCTCGCCGTCAAAGGGTCATGTGCCTTCACCTTTGTAGGGCTACATGCCCTCACCTTCAGAGGACTACACGTCCTCACCTTTAGAGGACTACACGTCCTCGCCATCAGAGGACTACATGTTCCCCATTTTCAAAGGGGGGGCATGCCCTCACCTTCAGAGGGCTGCACGCCCTTACGTCCAGAGGACTACATGTCCTCGCCTTGAGAGGGCTACGCGCCCTCACCTTGGGTACTAGTTACCCTCACCGTCAGAGGACTACACGTCCTTGCCTTGAGAGGACTACACGTCCTCACCACCAGAGGGCTGCACGCCCTCACCTCCAGAGGACTATAAGTCCTCGCCTTGAGAGGGCTACACGCCCTCACCTTGGGTACTAGTTACCCTCACCTTTAGAGGACTACACGTCCTCGCCATCAGAGGACTACATGTTCCCCATTTTCAAAGGGGGGCATGCCCTCACCTTCAGAGGGCTGCACGCCCTTACGTCCAGAGGACTACATGTCCTCGCCTTGAGAGGGCTACGCGCCCTCACCTTGGGTACTAGTTACCCTCACCGTCAGAGGACTACACGTCCTTGCCTTGAGAGGACTACACGTCCTCACCACCAGAGGGCTGCACGCCCTCACCTCCAGAGGACTATAAGTCCTCGCCTTGAGAGGGCTACACGCCCTCACCTTGGGTACTAGTTACCTTCACCTTCAGAGGACTACACGTCCTCGCCTTCAAAGGGTCATGTACCTTCAACTTCAGAGGACTACACGTCCTCGCCGTCAAAGGGTCATGTGCCTTCACCTTTGTAGGGCTACATGCCCTCACCTTCAGAGGACTACACGTCCTCACCTTTAGAGGACTACACGTCCTCGCCATCAGAGGACTACATGTTCCCCATTTTCAAAGGGGGGCATGCCCTCACCTTCAGAGGATTGCACGTCCTTGCCATCATAGGACTACACTCCCTCGCCTTCGAAAGGCGACACGTCCTGAGCTTCAGAGGGCTACACGCCCTCGCCTTTAGAGGACTACGCGTCCTCACTTTCAGTGGGCTCCATATCCACACCTTAAGATAATTTAAGGTCCTCTGTCCTTAAATGCTTAACCGAGACTTGCACTCCCGGTTAAGGGACCAGTAGTTTCCTTTTAACGGTTCCTGGGCCACCCCCTGATATTGGAGGAGGGCCAACTGTGCGAGCACAACTAGAGAGGGAGGCTATCGCACTGCTACTATGCATACTGAGGCAAGATTTCACCCGTGCCGCTGCAAAGAGACGAGTGCGGATCATGCGCACCAACATGACCACTCTTACACAGATATAGATGACATTGCTACTTAGCAACATTCTTCCCAGCGACCGCAACGCCAATCTCCCCCTGCAAAAGTATCAGTTGGTCTGTGTCGTCCCGACATGGGTAAGTATGCATATAGTTCAACTGATTTCTGATACCATCTATTGTTTGCAGGGATCGCACCCACAAGAGACACCCAGTGGACCCGGAAAAGTCCAACAGGGCCCTGGGGTTTCCAGCTCTGGTTACGGGCCTCTATCAGTCCTACAGGGTGCCCGTACCCCCCCGGCAAGGTCACGTCATCATAGGTAAGTATGCACATCGCTCAACTGATTTCTGATTTCATCTATTGTTTGCAGGGATCGCGACTGCAAGACACCTAGTGGACCCGAAGAAGTCCAACAGGGTCTTGGAATTGTCAAAGCTCTAATTACGGGTCTCTGTCAGTTCTACGGAGTACCTGTCACCTCCAGCAAGGGCATCAGGCCCCCTACTAATCGAGCTTTCATCAAGAAGTACTGCGCCCCAGACAGGCGCAGGGCGAAACACCACAGCAGCATTGGGATGGTCGGCAGCGGGAAATAGACGCACCGCCACCACCTTTAGAGTTCACCTCTGCTCATCCACAAAAAAGTTAGAGCGTTGCCTACACCACATGGCCGACCAATAGGCGACCAAGTCCAAAGCCAAAGGTAAGCAAAGTACTAGGTCAGTGACTGACAAGTCATAAGGCGTCCAGCTAAAGACGTTAAAGAAGCGCTACTAGGAGGCAACCTAGTACCTTTTGAATCTATGCTTGTTATTTGATCACTTTTTATAGTAGGACGCACCTAGTTGCTCATGATCCTGGGGATTTAAATAAAACAAGCACAAGCTCGAAAGGTAGTCATACCTTACAAAATATATATATGTATGTTTAGGTAGAAAGATACCTTAGATATGCATGTATGTAACAAAAAATACTTCACAAAATATATATATGTATGTTTAGGTGGAAAGATACCTCAGATATGCATGTATGTAAACAAAAATAGTTCACAAAATATATATATGTATGTTTAGGTAGAAAGATACCTCAGATATGCATGTATGTAAACAAAAATAGTTCACAAAATATATATATGTATGTTTAGGTAGAAAAATACCTTGGATATGCATGTATATAGCAAAGATACCTCACAAAAATATACACATGTTTAGGTAGCAAAATACCTCATGAAGAAAAAAAAAAAAAAGAAAAAGAGAGCAAATAAGAAAAAAAGGGCAAGTAAGGAAAAAGGTAGAAAAAGGAAAAAATAAGTTGTCAAGCTGAAAAACCAACATGCTTTTGAAAAGAGACGATTTCCAACTTTTCTTTGAAAAAATTCATTGATCATAACCAATTTTTGGAAACTGTGTATACACCTGAAGGGTGAATGCTGTGAAGATTTTCCCAGACGCCCGAAATGGACTCGGATGAATGCACAAATTGATAAAAGAACATATTTTGGAAACGTTGGGTTGACTAAAATAGAGGAAATGAATCCTGAACCCTAGCATCACATGACCATAAAGATTTGACACTTGAGTGTCCGCATAGGTGCATGCATGACCAGTTTTGCATAAAATTTCCAAATCATCATTTTTGCATTTGTGTCATGGAAATAATGTGGGGCATCCCTTTTTATCCTTGAACCAAACCAAACCCCGACATGTATCATGTCTAGCCATTCTACAAACCTTGAGCCAAAATCCTGACTCACCATAAACCTTGACCTAGGGTGAGAATGTCAATCCTTACCCTCGGAAACAAAAAAGAAAAAAAAGAAGGAAAATTTCCAATCAAAGAGAAAGCAAAAAAAGAAAAGAAAGGAAATTCCCAATCAAAGAGTGGGAGAAAGCAAAAAGAAAAGAAAGAAAATTCCCAACCAAAGAATGGGAGAAAGTAAAAAAGAAGGAAAGAAAGTTCTTGATCAAAGAACTAGAAGAAATGTGCAGAAAGGTCTTTTGACCAGACAATATCTGAACAATACAGAATTGTCACCAAATGAACAAGAAGAAGGAAAGGAAACCACAACCTAAAATGGTCTTCTCCCTTTGATTGCCAACCAAAATCCCGTGCGCTAGCGACCTTTTTTTCTCGCCCCGCACTAAACAAAAAAAAACAGAAAAAGAAAAAGCCAGGAAAATCAAAAGCCAAAAACACACAAAAGCCGAAGAAACCACCAAAAGAACCCATTCCCAAGGGAAGCCCTATTGATCCATGATCACGCATGTAATTTTTGATTTGATAGGAAATAATTTGCAAAGTCAAGTCATGACATATCCATGGTCCGGAATTAGGATGAAACACTTACCTGTGCGAGATTTATACACTTTGAGTGATTTTCTTCTATTTTTGTCGAACCCAGTGTTTCCTCTAAATGGTCATTTAGAAACGAAATGCTAACATCCAAAATCTCATTTATGGTTATGAGAAAATTTCATCAGCAGACTCTCCTTCCCCGGTAGACGCATTGTTTTTCACTCAAAAAAGCATATGTTGCTCTAAATCAGTTGGAATATTTGTCTCTTTGCTAAAGCATGTTTGCATTTTAGTGGAGAAAACAACGAGACTTTTTCAAGTCTCACAAGTTATCCAGAACTACGTAGGTCTGAGTTCCTCATTGGAGGATACGTAGGAGCAAGAGCCTCGCTTTTGTCGACCACACCGCCTTTTGTTGCCATAACTCAAGAGCTGGTAGCCCGCGGAGACACCTTACGGTTATCCGCACCTCGTCATTCAGTGACCCCAAGTGTGATTGACGAGCAGAGGCCAATATGGTCATCTGCGCCCTTTCCGGAGATGTCAGCATTTTCCGATGGAGACTTTTCAAGTCTCACAAGTTATCCAGAACTACGTAGGTCTGAATTCCTCATTGGAGGATACGTAGGAGCAAGAGCTTTGCTTTTGTCGGCCGCCCCATAATCTTTGTCATACTGACCCTGAGGTCATGTGACGCGCACCCTTTTGTCATCCAGAGGCGGCGGGCCCGATGACAAGCAGAGACCAAGTTTGGTCATTCTGCACCCATGATACGCGGAGATACCTTATGGTTATTCGCACCCTTTTGTCATCCAGAGGCGGCGGGCCCGATGACAAGCAGAGACCAAGTTTGGTCATTCTGCACCCATGATACGCGGAGATACCTTATGGTTATTCGCACCCTTTTGTCATCCAGAGGCGGCGGGCCCGATGACAAGCAGAGACCAAGTTTGGTCATTCTGCACCCATGATACGCGGAGATACGGGCCCGATGATACGCGGAGATACTTTATTCGCACCCTTTTGTCATCCAGAGGCGGCGGGCCCGATGACAAGCAGAGACCAAGTTTGGTCATTCTGCACCCTTGTATCATCCAGAGGCGGCGGGCCCGATGATACGCGGAGATACCTTACGGTTATCCGCACCCTTTTGTCATCCAGAGGCGGCGGGCCCGATGACAAGCAGAGACCAAATTTAATTTTTCGCATCTAGTTGTCTACATCAGAGGCGGCGGGCCGATGCCCGCGGAGTTGTATTACGGTTATCCGCACCCTTTTGTCATCCAGAGGCGGTGGGCCCGATGACAAGCAGAGACCAAATTTGGTCATTCTGCACCCTTGTATCATCCAGAGGCGGCGGGCCCGATGATACGCGGAGATACCTTACGGTTATCCGCACCCTTTTGTCATCCAGAGGCGGCGGGCCCGATGACAAGCAGAGACCAAGTTTGGTCATTCTGCACCCTTGTATCATCCAGAGGCGGCGGGCCCGATGATACGCGGAGATACCTTACGGTTATCCGCACCCTTTTGTCATCCAGAGGCGGCGGGCCCGATGACAAGCAGAGACCAAATTTGGTCATTCTGCACCCTTGTATCATCTAGAGGCTGCGGGCCCGATGATACGCGGAAATACCCGAGTGGTTATCCGTATAAACATTCTTTTGCTATTTGTAAGACAGAACGCTTGATAGCATGCAGAGGCTGACATAGTCTTCTGCACCTTTTGTTCCTCCGGGAACAACAAGTCATTTACATGCGGAAATTTCATGGTCACCCGCGACTCTCGTCAACCGAGAGGAGCGAAATTAGTGTCATACACTAATTTTCGTCCGGGTACCTTTGCTTGATGACATGCGACCTTTCTTTGGTCCTTGTCAGGTGCTTGGCACCCATCGTTAGGCAATTTGTGAAAATCCGGGAACGACAAGTCATGGTCACCCGCGACTCTCGTCAACCGAGAGGAGCGAAATTAGTGTCAGACACTAATTTTCGTCCGGGTACCTTTGCTTGATGACATGCGACCTTTCTTTGGTCCTTGTGAGGTGCTTGGCACCCATCATTAGGCAATTTGTGAAAATCCAGGAACAACAAGTCATTTGCATGTGGAGATTTATGGTCACCCGCGACTCTCGTCACATCGAGAGGAACGAAATTAGTGTCTTATCTTT
>NC_038242.2:24544902-24762726 GCF_000004515.6 Glycine max
AGGGGTGTAAATAGCAATTCAAATCTAGGCCCTTCTAGAACATTTTGGAAGTTGGGTTGCTTAAGGAGGAAGCAACTGGGCGGCAAGCTCCTCCACGTTTTTGAAAAATGGTTTTCGGGGCTTCCGCGGCTTCCGTAATACTTCCGTAAAATTTCCGAAAACCCTTGGGTAAGCATATTCCACTTTACAGCAGAGGGGGGTGTACTTAGTAAAAATGGGGGTGCAAATAGCACCCAGGCCCATTTGGGCCCTCCAGAAGATTCCTCCAGAAGGCGGTTGCTTCTGGAGGAAGCAACCCTGCTCGCCTGGGCGAGCTGAGCTCGCCTGGGCGAGCTGGGCGGCAACCACCTCCCCTATTTTGCTATAAATAGGGGAGGAAATGAAGAAGGAAGGGGTCCAGCCCCTTAGGCACTTCTCTCTCTTTCGAATTTGCTTGGAAAAATTATTTCCGTGAAGAAAATCTAAGCCGAGGCGCTTCCGAAACGTTTCCGTAACGTTTTCCGTGAAGAATTTCGCAAAGGTTTCAACCGTTCTTCGACGTTCTTCATTCGTTCTTCATCGTTCTTCGATCTTCAACGGGTAAGTACCTCGAACCAAGCTTTTCGATTCATTCTATGTACCCGTAGTGGTCCACATTGTGTTTCGTGCATTTTTATTCTCGTTTTGTTTACTTTTTATACCCCCTGTTGACGTGCTTAAGCCATTTTACTTAAGTCATTTCTCGCTTAACTTAAAAATAAAATAAATTTCCACCGAACGTTTGAATTGTATTATCCATTAACTTCGGTTAAAATAAATTCCGACCGTTCGGTCGTGCCGTAACCACGTTGGAAATCAAAATGAGGTGAAAAATAATATAATAATCAAAAAATATCTTTTTAGTAAAATAAAGCGGAAAATCAATCGGACGTTTTCTCTTTGGGATTTCTCATTCTTAATCGAATTGATTAATAACTAAAGTGAAACTAAGGCTAAAATCAACTCGCCTAGTCAAGCTCGTCCACAAAAATAGGCTTTTGAAGTTCGTCATTTCAATTTCTCACTAAGTAAAATGGATCATTTTTAAGGTCCAACGCCTTAAAATGATCACCTCTTAAAGTAAAAAAGAATCACTTGATAAAAAAGAACTACGTAGGTCTGATTTCCTCATCACAAATTGAGGAATACGTAGGAGCAAAGGGAAACACCCTTGTCGACCACAAAAAAGAAAAAAATATAAAAAGGGTATAAAGGATATAAGAACATAAAAGGGAACATAAAAAATCAAAGTCATGTTTGCACATTCGATTAAAGGCTGCCGTCCCTTGGGACGGGCGTGTGGGGTGCTAATACCTTCCCCGTGCGTAAATACAACTCCCGAACCTTTCACTAAAAAGTTCGTAGATCGCGTCTTTTCCGGTTTTTCCGACGTTTTCCTCAAATAAACGTTGGTGGCGACTCCGCGCGTATTCCTTTCGTGGAACACGCATCCCGCGAGTCACGCGTCGCCCTCCCGCCGAAGGGTAGGTTGCGACAGTCATACACATAACGAAAATTAAATATGTTCATATAGGCCATTTAATTTTGTGCAATGTTTTATCATGACTTACCCCTTTGTTGGTTTCCTTTCATTATGTTCTTGTGTATATAAACTCTCTCCCAAAATAACGCCAACGTCATCACGTCGGCTCGGCGGCTCCTCACCAGAATCTTACTCGCTACACCCTGCCACTGTCATTCTGCTCCCACGAACAAGGTTCGTGATCATCACAGGTATCAACCACACGATACAAAATTGCAAGGGTGAGTTTATTATAAAAGAACCAATACCAATTCCAAATAACCACAATTAGCAAGGAACATAGGCAAACATGATAAGCATACACAACAATCATTATTCAACACTCATATCCAACAAATATTCATCATTCACATCCAATGATTACTCATCATCCATCCATGGACCCAATCAAGACTGCACAAAATGATGCATGCACCTGACTCAACACTCATATGCAATGTGGTACGTACCAACAACAACCAAATATCAGAAAATAGCCTAAGCGTGTCCACACAACACTCTCACTTAGGGAACTGTGCTGAGTTTGTCGAGACCACCCGGTTGTGCACGTAACAGCCCCCCTCCCATAGGTGATCAGCATGGGAGCCCAAAGGTGTTCCCTACCAGGTCAAAAGTAAATGCCAAAGACCATGGACCAATTAAAGCACCTAAGCATCCCCTCAGGAATGCTTATATTCTCTAACCACGCTAGTTACCCACGTCTGGGCAATCCGACAAGGTCAGTGCACTCTACCCCCCATGACATACACTTCATACGATGTATGATCATGGCCAAAAGCTAGTGCCAAAGACCCTGGAAGGTCGGTGCACAGTGCCCCCCCACGATCATACACAACATCCAACGTATGAACGTGGCCAAAAGCTAGTGCCAAAGACCCTAAAAGGTCAGTGCACAGTGCCCCCCACAAACATACACAACATGCACATGCCAATGCATTTCCCACATCAATGAACAAACCGTATTTCCATGTCATTCACAACATAAATATCATCTCATCTCAATGACGTTATCAACAACAACAACAACCTCATTTCATATTCACATATTCATCAATAATAACAATTCATGTTGACATGGTCTTTATTAACAATGTCATCTCAAATCAATATCATCATAATCATCATTATCATCACATATCAATTAAAATCCTCAATAGCAACATCAATAACAATTCAAACAAACACAACAATATCATTTCCACACGCACAGCCTTCAAACAGCCAAAACAATATCATTCATCACAATATATATATCGCATCCCATTAGTTAAAACGTAATTTTCTTTGAAGAAAAATCAGCATGCACAGGGACAGGCAGATATCCTCAGAGCTAGGTTCCCTGACCCTAACTATGGTGTTAAAATGGTAAATTTTATAATAAACTCCCCTTACCTATAGTGAGCTACCCCACGGATTCCTCGTCGCATCACTTGAAGATTCCTTTTTGTCCTTGCTTGTCGATTCCACACAAGCCTCTACCATGCCAAAATGAAGGAGACTTAGTATGGATTTAAGAAAACAAAGCTAGTAACAGTGCTCTGGGTCAAACACCCACATCACTACATGAAAGAGCTGAGAGTATTTCGGGTTTTACAAAGGAACGTAATTTGGAAATTCCGACCACGCCAATGTGACCGGGGTTCAGTGTAGGTTACGAAAATAACATGCATTTCATGAAAGGATAATGTTTACAAAGTCTCTTTCTCTAAGGTTTTTCAAAGGAAGCATAAGACATGCAATGGCGGTTGCAAAGTTAGAAAAGATGCAAAGACAAGATGAAACTAACAAGAAACAAGCATAGAACCATGGTTACCTCGAAAGAAAACGAAAGATTAGATTAGGGTTTTCGTTCTCTACCGAAACCGCAAGCCAAGTTGGAAACTCTGCTTCGATTGAAGGGTTCCTCTCGGTGTGGGTTTTCAATGGAGAACAATGATGGTTTGTGGTGGCTAATGGTGGATGTGGGTGATGGAGAAAGTACTTGGAACTTTAGAAATGGATTTGGAAGAAAGAAAGAAGAAGAAATGGCATTTTTCCTAAGCTACAAGAAAGCAAAGGCTGAAATGCTTAAATAAGAGACGCTCTCGGGACTGGAAGCTTCTAGCATACTCCAGATATTTAATCAAAGATCCCAACGGTTAAATCATGGTAAAGTGTCTTGTGAAGTTTCAAACCAAATTTCGAGAAGATCCAACGGTTAACGAAGGCTGGGCATCGTTTCTACCGAGGCAGCTTCATGTAGTTTTCTCTAGAAGCTTCATTAAGAGGCTTCCTCCAGAAGCTTCATTAAGAGGCTTCTAGCACACTCCAGACATCTTCTCAAAGATCCCAACGGTCAGATAATGGAAAAGTGTCTTGTGGAGTTGCAGACCAAATTTTGAGAAGATCCAACGGTTAACAAACGCTGGGCATCATTTTTACCGAGGAAGCTCCATGTAGCTTTCTCTAGAAGCTTCATTAAGAGGCTTCCTCCAGAAGCTTCCTCGTCGCTTCTTTGAGAAGCTTTCTCAACAGGCTTCTTTGAGAAGCTAGATCCTTATCTATCCACACCCCTCTATTAACTAAATTAACTTCCTTAAAAATAATTACGGATGAAAATAGCGCAACAAATAATCAAATATCAAACATAATTACTAATAATATATAGATATATATATCAGGGTGTTACAGGGTTGAACCAAGCTCGTGCTTTTATGAAAAGGTTCATCGAGTCAAGTTGAAGTATGGAAGTAACCATCTTGCAAAAAATTGGGGCAGAAGATGGATCGTGTTACATCGCTCCTTCGTCTACTGCCAAACACATTTAGGGCTGTCGATGTCCCTGTTACTTCCAGTTTCACCTTGACGGAGATGTCATGGACCATGTTGAAAATCTAAATTGATTCAACCCCATATCCTGTGTAAAAATTCGCAATACTTCAATTGTGCATCATTCGCATACATCCATGTTGTTCATTGGTTGCATTGCTCATTGCATTCTTTCCTTAAAAAAAAAAGAGAGAACCTAATCATTGTTATAAAAAAGAAAAAAAAAGCATGCTTTACGGTGCCCTCACCAAACCTGTGCTAGAGCTAGAGTAATGGGTAAAGCGGAGGAGGTGCAAGAGAAGGTGAAGGCCGACATGGAGGCCATGAAAGAGAAAATGGCCACAATGATGGAGGCCATGATGAGCATGAAGAAGATAATGGAAGCCAATGCGGTTACAATTGCCGCTACCAGCACTGTTGCTAAGGTGAACCCGATGCCCCCATCTGGCCTCAACCAAATGAATCATCCAACCTCAGCTATGGTAGGCAAGATTTGGGAAGTACGGGCGGCCCCCATGATGTGTAAATTCAAAACGAGCACACCTTCTTGCCATATGGCTTGCCTCTCAACTATACACCACCCAATGTGGCGTACACTCCCAATAAGAATGTCAATAATTCCACTCCTATACCCATTGAGAGCCAACAATCCTAAACTGATCATGCACATGTTTCATAAACTGTGGGGGAGACACATGAAATTCCCCACCACAATCTAGCCGACTTCGAGCCTTGCCTCAGATATGCCACTGAAGGGCAAGCAGTTGGTGGTATACCCCTGCAAAACACTTTGGAGGGTCCTCAGTATCACCCACAACTACACCTCTTGCATTCCACAATAAGTAAAAACCCTCATGCTATGGCAGAAATGGGAAAGTTGGATCATCTAGAGGAAAGGCTCAGGGCCATTGAAGGAGGTGAAGATTATGCCTTTGCTAACCTAGAAGAGTTGTTCCTAGTACCCAATATCATCACCCCTCCCAAGTTCAAGGTGCTGGACTTTGACAAGTACAAGGGGACTACTTGCCCCAAGAACCACCTAAAGATGTATTATCGGAAGATGGGGGCATACGCAAAAGATGAGGAAATGTTGATACATTCCTTCCAAGAAAGTCTTACTGGGGTAGTTGTTACTTGGTACACTAACTTGGAACCTTCCCAAGTCCATTCTTGGAAGGACCTAATGGTTGCCTTCGTTAGGCAGTGTCAGTATAATGGCTTCGGATAGGATGCAACTACGAAACATGTGCAAAAAGGGGGCACGAATCCTTCAAAAGAATACGCCCAAAGGTGGAGAGACCTGGCAGCTCAAGTGGCACCTCAATGACGGAGAAAAAAAATGATGACAATAATAGTAGACACATTACCAGTATTCTACTATGAAAAGATGGTGGGCAACACACCTTCAAGCTTTGATGATATGGTCTTCACCGACGAAAGGATCAAAGTGGGTCTAAAAAGAGGCAAATCTAATCATCATGCTTTGATAAATGCCAAAAAAAAACTAGGGCAAATGAAGAGGGTGAGAATGAGGGAGAAGCCCATGCTGTGACTGCCATTCCTATACAGCCAAGTTTCCCACCAACCCAACAATGTCATTACTCAGCCAATAACCAACCTTCTCCTTACCCACCGCCCAGTTATCCACAAAGGCCATCCCTAAAACAACCGCAAAGTCTGTCTACCGCACTTCCAATGACGAACATCACCTTTAGCACAATCCAAAAACACCAACCAAGAAATGAATTTTGCAGCGAGAAAGCCTGTAGAATTCACCCCAATTCCGATGTCCTATGCTGACTTGCTCCCATATCTACTTGATAATTCAATGGTAGCCATAACCCCAACCAAGGTTCATCAACCTCCATTTCTCCGAGAATACGACTCGAACGCAACGTGTGCTTGTCATGGAGAAGCCCTGGGGCATTCCATTGAGCATTGTAGGGGCCTGAAGCGTAAGGTGCAAGGTCTAATTGATGCGGGCTGGCTGAAATTTGAGGAGAATCGCGTGTAAATCTTGACATTGACAAGAGATGCCACACATGGGGCAATTTTGAAAGCTGTTGTTAGATGTCTCTAATGACTCATCAGGATTTTCAACTTTCACCGGAATTGGGTGCAAGCCATTGGTCTATTTGCTCAAGCGACCTGTGCTCTTGAGTTTGGACTTCCAAGACCGTTCAATCAGAGATTACTCGTCTTGCACGTTGGTGGGGGTGCCGTAAAACAACGAGTAAAGTTCAAAACAAATAAGTTTCAAAATATATATAAAAAAGGGGTTAAAAAAAAGCATTTGATTGACTGTGTTTTCAAGACGTTCATGTGACCTCATTTTATCATTCCGGAAAGTTTAGAGAGAAGTGAGTTATCAAGAATAGGATGTTGGACAAATGGCCTCAGTTATCTTAAGAAGGGGGGGTTGGATTAAGATACAAAGACTATTCCCCGATTAAACTTTCACTCTCTCTTTTCGGATTAACAATGCACCCTTAACATGAATTACTCAAAAGACAATTCAAAATAAACTTCTTTAAAGCGAAAGATAAATAGCAATAAATAAAAGAAGTTTAAGGGAAGAGAGGAATGCAAACTTGATTTATACTGGTTCGGCCACTTCCCGTGCCTACGTCCAGTCCTCAAGCAACCCACTTGAGATTTACCATTCTCTTTGTAAAACTCTTTTTACAAAGTCTAAACCACACAGGGACAACCCTTCCCTTGTGTTCAGGAATCCTCTACAACAAGAGACCCACGGTCTCTTAATCCCTTTTCAGAAATAAGAAGAAGAGAAGAAGAAATCTCTCTTAAAAGAGATAGATTGTATAATGAAGATCAATCAAAATTCCTTATTGAATATGCAAGTGGTTGACCAAGGAATCTTTTTGAGAAGATAAGACAGTTCAGTTCAGAAAAACTCTTAATCTTTTGAAAGGATAAAACTTTTTGGGCAATGAAAACTCCCTTTAAATTCGTGTTTCCAAGTCACCTTTGATGGTCATTCATAAAACATTTGAATAGATGTGACTCTTGGCAATTATTTTCTGAAAATCCCCTCTGGTAATCGATTACAAGACTTGTGTAATTGATTACAGGCTTTAAAATTTGAATTAAAACGTTCAATAAACTGTTGGTAATCAATTACCATCCATGCGAAATCAATTACACATTATAAATTTTGAATTCAAATTTCTAGTGACTGTGATAAACATTTTCAGCTGCTGGTAATCGATTACCAGAGAGAAAATCTCAATTTGAAATGATAGAATTCTTTGGTCAAACCTTTTGTTTTTTCAATTTGGAAACTTCTTCCTAAGATTCTAGAGATCAACTTGATCATATATTTTGATTTTCTTGGATTCTTGGATTCTTGTCTTGAATAAAACTTAGAAGCACTTGATCCTTTAGCATCATCAAAACATCTTGCTTTTACATAGGAGTCATTTGACTTAATCCATCAACTGAAAAATCCTTTAACTATTTCTCGTCCTTGGAAAATTCTTTTTGCAAGAATCAACTGCTTCTTTCATTCTTCCTCACTACGACGTTGTGAAAACAAGACAACAATTGGTACCTCTAAGCCCTACACTGGGGCAATGAAAGGCACCATGCATAAACCTCAAACGAACCTAGGGGCAGATTAAAAGTTTTCACCCAATAGGTTCCCAACTACAAGGTCATGATGAAAGATAACAATTGGTACCTCAAAGCCTTACATTGGGGCAATGAGGGGCATCGTGTATGAGCCTCAAGTGAACATAGGGGCAAATCAAAAGTTCTCACCTGTCGATGTTTTTAAACAAGAAAAAAAGGGTGGGATACAAGTGTTAGTGCTTAGCTTTACTGAGTTTTAAAAGATTGGCTAAAATTTTGTTAAAACATAAGCACTTAGACAATGAAGGAAAGCTGGAGTTGCTGCACATGATGTCCAACGTTATGTCAAGGAATCAGATCGGGCTGCACAATGCACAAGGCAAGATAAAATGTCAAATGAAGAATTGAAGCTGCAGAATCCACGATGTCGGATACAATGTCCAGGACATCCTGCCCGAAAATACTGGACACATAAATCTGTTATACCTTTAACAGATTAATGTGCAGTCAGCAACAGATTAGGCGATCTATCTTTAGGAACGAATTAAAAGATAATTAAAGTTTGAATTACAAACTTGAATAGTTCGTTCAGGGATTAAAGATTAAAGATAAAAACTAAAAGATCAAACTTTATCTTTTAGATCTTTAAGTGCAGATTTTTCGGGAGAATGATAGATCTTATCCAGCGCAAGTTGTTGCAGCCCAGATACGCACACTGCTATATAAACATGAAGGCTGCACGGGTTTTGTACCAAGTCCGAGATTGAAGAGTTATTTTGTGAGTTTTGGGACTTGAGTGTTTTGTGAGCCACCTTGATGTTACCCTAACATCAAGTGTTGGACCTGAGTGTGTAGAGATGATCTCTATTGTTCAGAGAGCAATCTCTGGTGTGTCTTTGATTTATTTGTAAACACGGGAGAGTGATTGAGAGGGAGTGAGAGGGGTTCTCATATCTAAGAGTGGCTCTTAGGTAGAGGTTGCATGGGTAGTGGTTAGGTGAGAAGGTTGTAAACAGTGGCTGTTAGATCTTCGAACTAACACTATTTTAGTGGATTTCCTCCCTGGCTTGGTAGCCCCCAGATGTAGGTGACGTTGCACCGAACTGGGTTAACAATTCTCTTGTGTTATTTACTTGTTTAATCTGTTCATACTGTCAAATATAATCTGCATGTTCTGAAGCGTGATGTCGTGACATCCGGTACGACATCTGTCATCGGTATCAGAATTTCAATTGGTATCAGAGCGGGCACTCTAAATCACTGAGTGAGATCTAGGGAGATAAATTCTGATGAACATGGAGAAAGAAGGAGGACCAGTGAACAGACCACCAATTCTAGATGGAACCAACTATGAATACTGGAAAGCAAGGATGGTGGCCTTCCTCAAATCACTGGATAGCAGAACCTGGAAAGCTGTCATCAAAGGCTGGGAACATCCCAAGATGCTGGACACAGAAGGAAAGCCCACTAATGAATTGAAGCCAGAAGAAGACTGGACAAAAGAAGAAGACGAATTGGCACTTGGAAACTCCAAAGCCTTGAATGCCCTATTCAATGGAGTTGACAAGAATATCTTCAGACTGATCAACACATGCACAGTGGCCAAGGATGCATGGGAGATCCTGAAAACCACTCATGAAGGAACCTCCAAAGTGAAGATGTCCAGATTGCAACTATTGGCTACAAAATTCGAAAATCTGAAGATGAAGGAGGAAGAGTGTATTCATGACTTCCACATGAACATTCTTGAAATTGCCAATGCTTGCACTGCCTTGGGAGAAAGGATGACAGATGAAAAGCTGGTGAGAAAGATCCTCAGATCTTTGCCTAAGAGATTTGACATGAAAGTCACTGCAATAGAGGAGGCCCAAGACATTTGCAACATGAGAGTAGATGAACTCATTGGTTCCCTTCAAACCTTTGAGCTAGGACTCTCAGATAGGACTGAAAAGAAGAGCAAGAACCTGGCGTTTGTATCCAATGATGAAGGAGAAGAAGATGAGTATGACCTGGATACTGATGAAGGTCTGACTAACGCAGTTGTGCTTCTTGGAAAACAGTTCAACAAAGTGCTGAACAGAATGGACAGGAGGCAGAAACCACATGTCCGGAACATCCCTTTCGACATCAGGAAAGGTAGTGAACACCACAAAAAGTCAGATGAAAAGCCCAGTCACAGCAAAGAAATTCAATGCCATGGGTGTGAAGGCTATGGGCACATCAAAGCTGAATGTCCCACCCATCTCAAGAAGCAGAGGAAAGGACTTTCTGTATGTCGATCTGATGATACAGAGAGTGAACAAGAAAGTGATTCTGACAGAGATGTGAATGCACTCACTGGGAGATTTGAATCTGATGAAGATTCAAGTGATATTGAAATCACTTTTGATGAGCTTGCTATATCCTATAGAAAACTATGCATCAAAAGTGAGAAGATTCTTCAGCAAGAAGCACAACTGAAGAAGGTCATTGCAAATCTGGAGGCTGAGAAGGAGGCACATGAAGAGGAGATCTCTGAGCTTAAAGGAGAAGTTGGTTTTCTGAACTCTAAACTGGAAAACATGACAAAATCAATAAAGATGCTGAATAAAGGCTCAGATATGCTTGATGAGGTGCTACAGCTTGGGAAGAATGTTGGAAACCAGAGAGGACTTGGGTTTAATCATAAATCTGCTGGCAGAATAACCATGACAGAATTTGTTCCTGCCAAAAACAGCACTGGAGCCACGATGTCACAACATCGGTCTCGACATCATGGAACGCAGCAGAAAAAGAGTAAAAGAAAGAAGTGGAGGTGTCACTACTGTGGCAAGTATGGTCACATAAAGCTCTTTTGCTATCATCTACATGGCCATCCACATCATGGAACTCAAAGTAGCAGCAGCAGAAGGAAGATGATGTGGGTTCCTAAACACAAGATTGTCAGTCTTGTTGTTCATACTTCACTTAGAGCATCAGCTAAGGAAGATTGGTACCTAGATAGCGGCTGTTCCAGACACATGACAGGAGTTAAAGAATTCCTGGTGAACATTGAACCCTGCTCCACTAGCTATGTGACACTTGGAGATGGCTCTAAAGGAAAGATCACTGGAATGGGAAAGCTAGTCCATGATGGACTTCCTAGTCTGAACAAAGTACTGCTGGTGAAGGGACTGACTGCAAACTTGATCAGCATCAGTCAGTTGTGTGATGAAGGATTCAATGTAAACTTCACAAAGTCAGAATGCTTGGTGACAAATGAGAAGAGTGAAGTTCTAATGAAGGGCAGCAGATCAAAGGACAACTGTTACCTATGGACACCTCAAGAAACCAGTTACTCCTCCACATGTCTATCCTCCAAAGAAGATGAAGTCAAAATATGGCATCAAAGATTTGGACATCTGCACTTAAGAGGCATGAAGAAAATCATTGACAAAGGTGCTGTTAGAGGCATTCCCAATCTGAAAATAGAAGAAGGCAGAATCTGTGGTGAATGTCAGATTGGAAAGCAAGTCAAGATGTCCCACCAGAAGCTTCAACATCAGACCACTTCCAGGGTGCTGGAACTACTTCACATGGACTTGATGGGGCCCATGCAAGTTGAAAGCCTTGGAGGAAAGAGGTATGCCTATGTTGTTGTGGATGATTTCTCCAGATTTACCTGGGTCAACTTTATCAGAGAGAAATCAGACACCTTTGAAGTATTCAAAGAGTTGAGTCTAAGACTTCAAAGAGAAAAAGACTGTGTCATCAAGAGAATTAGGAGTGACCATGGCAGAGAGTTTGAAAATAGCAAGTTTACTGAATTCTGCACATCTGAAGGCATCACTCATGAGTTCTCTGCAGCCATTACACCACAACAAAATGGCATAGTTGAAAGGAAAAACAGGACTTTGCAGGAAGCTGCTAGGGTCATGCTTCATGCCAAAGAACTTCCCTATAATCTCTGGGCTGAAGCCATGAACACAGCATGCTATATCCACAACAGAGTCACACTTAGAAGAGGGACTCCGACCACACTGTATGAAATCTGGAAAGGGAGGAAGCCAACTGTCAAGCACTTCCACATCTTTGGAAGTCCATGTTACATTTTGGCAGATAGAGAGCAAAGGAGAAAGATGGATCCCAAGAGTGATGCAGGAATATTCTTGGGATACTCCACAAACAGCAGAGCATATAGAGTACTCAATTCCAGAACCAGAACTGTGATGGAATCCATCAATGTGGTTGTTGATGATCTAACTCCAGTAAGAAAGAAGGATGTCGAAGAAGATGTCAGAACATCGGGAGACAATGTAGCAGATACATCTAAAAGTGCAGAAAATGCAGAAAACTCTGATTCTGCTACAGATGAACCAAACATCAATCAACCTGACAAGAGTCCCTCCATTAGAATCCAGAAGATGCACCCCAAGGAGCTGATTATAGGAGATCCAAACAGAGGAGTCACTACAAGATCAAGGGAGATTGAGATTGTCTCCAATTCATGTTTTGTCTCCAAAATTGAGCCCAAGAATGTGAAAGAGGCACTGACTGATGAGTTCTGGATCAATGCTATGCAAGAAGAATTGGAGCAATTCAAAAGGAATGAAGTCTGGGAGCTAGTTCCTAGACCCGAGGGAACTAATGTGATTGGCACCAAGTGGATCTTCAAGAACAAAACCAATGAAGAAGGTGTTATAACCAGAAACAAGGCCAGACTTGTTGCTCAAGGCTACACTCAGATTGAAGGTGTAGACTTTGATGAAACTTTCGCCCCTGTTGCTAGACTTGAGTCCATCAGATTGTTACTTGGTGTAGCTTGCATCCTCAAATTCAAGCTGTACCAGATGGATGTGAAGAGCGCGTTTCTGAATGGATACCTGAATGAAGAAGCCTATGTGGAGCAGCCAAAGGGATTTGTAGATCCAACTCATCCAGATCATGTATACAGGCTCAAGAAGGCTCTCTATGGATTGAAGCAAGCTCCAAGAGCTTGGTATGAAAGGCTAACAGAGTTCCTTACTCAGCAAGGGTATAGGAAGGGAGGAATTGACAAGACTCTCTTTGTCAAACAAGATGCTGAAAACTTGATGATAGCACAGATATATGTTGATGACATTGTGTTTGGAGGGATGTCGAATGAGATGCTTCGACATTTTGTCCAACAGATGCAATCTGAATTTGAGATGAGTCTTGTTGGAGAGCTGACTTATTTTCTGGGACTCCAAGTGAAGTAGATGGAAGACTCCATATTCCTCTCACAAAGCAAGTATGCAAAGAACATTGTCAAGAAGTTTGGGATGGAAAATGCCAGCCATAAAAGAACACCTGCACCTACTCACTTGAAGCTGTCAAAAGATGAAGCTGGCACCAGTGTTGATCAAAGTCTGTACAGAAGCATGATTGGGAGCTTACTATATTTAACAGCAAGCAGACCTGACATCACCTTTGCAGTAGGTGTTTGTGCAAGATATCAAGCCAATCCTAAGATAAGTCACTTGAATCAAGTAAAGAGAATTCTGAAATATGTAAATGGCACCAGTAACTATGGGATTATGTACTGTCATTGTTCAGATTCAATGCTGGTTGGGTATTGTGATGCTGATTGGGCTGGAAGTGCAGATGACAGAAAAAGCACTTCTGGTGGATGTTTCTATTTGGGCAACAATCTTATTTCATGGTTCAGCAAGAAGCAGAACTGTGTGTCCCTATCTACTGCAGAAGCAGAGTATATTGCAGCAGGAAGCAGCTGTTCACAACTAGTTTGGATGAAGCAGATGCTTAAGGAGTACAATGTCGAACAAGATGTCATGACATTGTACTGTGACAACTTGAGTGCTATTAATATTTCTAAAAATCCTGTTCAACACAGCAGAACCAAGCACATTGACATTAGACATCACTATATTAGAGATCTTGTTGATGATAAAGTTATCACACTGGAGCATGTTGACACTGAGGAACAAATAGCAGATATTTTCACAAAGGCATTGGATGCAAATCAGTTTGAAAAACTGAGGGGCAAGCTGGGCATTTGTCTGCTAGAGGATTTATAGCAATTACTTTTATCTGAACGTGCTCAAACGTTAATAGCGCGTTCACTACTGGGCCAAAACAAATTCGACCGTTGCTTCACACGTCCCTCTACATTCCTCATTCAAACTCATATTTTCGTGGTAATCTCGTTTTCATCAGCATTCTCCAACACCTCTCAGAGATTCACGAAACCACACCAAAGGCTCTGCTTCTCCATGGCTACCTCACCAAAAGAAACTTCATCTCCTGGTTCACCCTCTGTACCATCATCTCCATCATCCACCAAAGCACCATCAAACCAGGAACAACCTGAATTCAATATCCAACCCATACAAATGATTCCTGGTCAAGCCCCTGTTCCTGAGAAACTGGTCCCCAAAAGACAACAGGGAGTGAAGATTTCTGAAAACCCTAGCCTTGCAACAAGTCCTAGGGAAGTAGACACGGAGATGGATAAGAAGATCCGCAGTATTGTGAGTAGCATTCTGAAAAATGCTTCTGTCCCTGATGCTGATAAAGATGTTCCAACATCTTCCACCCCAAATGCTGAAGTCCTCCCTTCACCCAGTGAAGAGGAATCAACAGAGGAAGAGGATCAAGCCACAGAGGAGACCCCTGCACCAAGGGCACCAGAACCTGCTCCAGGTGACCTCATTGACCTAGAAGAAGTAGAATCTGATGAGGAACCCATTACCAAAAAGTTGGCACCTGGCATTGCAGAAAGATTACAAAGCAGAAAGGGAAAAACCCCCATTACTAGGTCTGGACGTATCAAAACTATTGCACAGAAGAAGAGCACACCAATCACTCCTACCACATCCAGATGGAGCAAAGTTGCAATCCCGTCCAAGAAGAGGAAAGAAATTTCCTCATCTGATTCTGATGATGATGTCGAACTAGATGTTTCCGACATCAAGAGAGCCAAGAAATCAGGGAAAAAGGTGCCTGGAAATGTCCCTGATGCTCCATTGGACAACATTTCATTCCACTCCATTGGCAATGTTGAAAGGTGGAAATTTGTATATCAACGCAGACTTGCTTTAGAAAGAGAACTGGGAAGAGATGCCTTGGATTGCAAGGAGATCATGGACCTCATCAAGGCTGCTGGACTGCTGAAAACTGTCACCAAGTTGGGAGATTGCTATGAAAGTCTAGTCAGGGAATTCGTTGTCAACATTCCCTCTGACATAACAAACAGAAAGAGTGATGAGTATCAGAAAGTGTTTGTCAGAGGAAAATGTGTTAGATTCTCCCCTGCTGTAATCAACAAATACCTGGGCAGACCAACTGAAGGAGTGGTGGATATTGCTGTTTCTGAGCATCAAATTGCCAAGGAAATCACTGCCAAACAAGTCCAGCATTGGCCAAAGAAAGGGAAGCTTTCTGCAGGGAAGCTAAGTGTGAAGTATGCAATCCTGCATAGGATTGGCACTGCAAACTGGGTACCCACCAATCATACTTCCACTGTTGCCACAGGTTTGGGTAAATTTCTGTATGCTGTTGGAACCAAGTCCAAATTTAATTTTGGAAACTATATTTTTGATCAAACTGTTAAGCATTCAGAATCTTTTGCTGTCAAATTACCCATTGCCTTCCCAACTGTATTGTGTGGCATTATGTTGAGTCAACATCCCAATATTTTAAACAACATTGACTCTGTGAAGAAGAGAGAATCTGCTCTGTCCCTGCATTACAAACTGTTTGAGGGGACACATGTCCCAGACATTGTCTCGACATCAGGGAAAGCTGCTGCTTCAGGTGCTGTGTCCAAGGATGCTTTGATTGCTGAACTCAAGGACACATGCAAGGTGCTGGAAGCAACCATCAAAGCCACCACAGAGAAGAAAATGGAGCTGGAACGCCTGATCAAAAGACTCTCAGACAGTGGCATTGATGATGGAGAAGCAGCTGAGGAAGAAGAAGAAGCAGCTGAGGAAGAAGAAGATGCAGCTGAGGAAGAAGAAGATGCAGCAGAGGATACAGAATCAGATGATGATGATTCTGATGCCACCCCATGACCATCAGACCTTTATTTTTGCTTTTACTGTTACTAGTTATTGGTCTGTAATATTTGCACAAATTCTGTCTAAAAAGGGGGAGTAGTAGGATAGGATAAGGATAATTATGCATGATTTATGATTTTGAGGGGGAGTAGTAGTTATATGATTTTGAGGGGGAGTAGTATTTATACTACTGCTGCTGATGATGATTGTTGTAAGCTACTAAAACTAGTAGCTGATAGAAGATGCCGCAGTGAACTGCTTCACAGCAGTAGGAGCATGGAGACAGGGGGAGCAGAAAGCTGATGTCACGTGAGATGTCTTGACATCCTGGAAACGACTTGCAACTTGCAGAATTTTGCTGTCGCCACTACAGATACCGCTGTGCTTGATTACTCTGATAATGAACGTTGCTGATCCCACTTGCATAACTGCTCGTACCTGCTCAGGAAGTGTCTAAGTATGTTTTAGACAAAATTTGCCAAAGGGGGAGATTGTTAGTGCTTAGCTTTACTGAGTTTTAAAAGATTGGCTAAAATTTTGTTAAAACATAAGCACTTAGACAATGAAGGAAAGCTGGAGTTGCTGCACATGATGTCCAACGTTATGTCAAGGAATCAGATCGGGCTGCACAATGCACAAGGCAAGATAAAATGTCAAATGAAGAATTGAAGCTGCAGAATCCACGATGTCGGATACAATGTCCAGGACATCCTGCCCGAAAATACTGGACACATAAATCTGTTATACCTTTAACAGATTAATGTGCAGTCAGCAACAGATTAGGCGATCTATCTTTAGGAACGAATTAAAAGATAATTAAAGTTCGAATTACAAACTTGAATAGTTCGTTCAGGGATTAAAGATTAAAGATAAAAACTAAAAGATCAAACTTTATCTTTTAGATCTTTAAGTGCAGATTTTTCGGGAGAATGATAGATCTTATCCAGCGCAAGTTGTTGCAGCCCAGATACGCACACTGCTATATAAACATGAAGGCTGCACGGGTTTTGTACCAAGTCCGAGATTGAAGAGTTATTTTGTGAGTTTTGGGACTTGAGTGTTTTGTGAGCCACCTTGATGTTACCCTAACATCAAGTGTTGGACCTGAGTGTGTAGAGATGATCTCTATTGTTCAGAGAGCAATCTCTGGTGTGTCTTTGATTTATTTGTAAACACGGGAGAGTGATTGAGAGGGAGTGAGAGGGGTTCTCATATCTAAGAGTGGCTCTTAGGTAGAGGTTGCATGGGTAGTGGTTAGGTGAGAAGGTTGTAAACAGTGGCTGTTAGATCTTCGAACTAACACTATTTTAGTGGATTTCCTCCCTGGCTTGGTAGCCCCCAGATGTAGGTGACGTTGCACCGAACTGGGTTAACAATTCTCTTGTGTTATTTACTTGTTTAATCTGTTCATACTGTCAAATATAATCTGCATGTTCTGAAGCGTGATGTCGTGACATCCGGTACGACATCTGTCATCGGTATCAGAATTTCAACAAGCCCTGAAATTTCAATAGATGGATTAAACGTCAAACAGCTCCATTGTCGTCACTCCAAAATGGTCAAGTGACTAAATCAAACAGAACATACACTCTGAGGGAGTTCTCGGAGAGATTTGCAAAAGATAGGATAAGGTTGCATGAATTATTACTTTTTTCGAAAGGACAATCAATCTGTGTTTTCCAAAAAGATTAAATCAAAATCAAAATCACAAAATAGGGAAAGAATGTCATGAACATTGTACAACTTTCCATTGCATTGCATTGTTTCATATGAGGTCAGCGTTACCAAGTTTCAAAACAAAGGTTGCATGCATCTGCATCCCTAAAAATCATGTTAACTGCATAGATTTCCTACATCTAATATCCAGTCGTGTGGATTTGGGATGACCGGCCCTCTCGGTGAGTCGATCTCTTGATTTCTCATAAGGGTGGACCCTTGGGTACTAGTACCTATCTTCTTCAGAGGGCTACATGTCCTCGCCATCAGAGGGTTGCACGCCCTCGCCTTCAGAGGGCTGCACGCCCTCACCTTCAGAGGGCTACACGCCCTCACCTTTAGAGGGCTGCACGCCCTCGCCTTCAGAGGGTCGCCCGCCCTCACCTTCATAGGGCTACACGCCCTCACCTTTAGAGGGTTGCACGCCCTCGCCTGCAGAGGACTACACGTCCTTGCCATCAGAGGGTTGCACGCCTTCACCTTTAGAGGACTATACGTCCTCACCTTTAGAGGACTATACGTCCTCACCTTCAGAGGACTATACATCCTAACCTTCAGAGGACTACACGTCCTCGCCTTCAAAGGACTTCACATCCTCACCTTCAGAGGGTTACACACCCTCATCTTTAGAGGACTACACATCCTCACCTTCATAGGGCTACACGCCCTCACCTTTAGAGGACTAGACACCCTCATCTTCAGAGGACTATACGTCCTCCCCTTGAGAGGACTACACGTCCTCGCCTTCGGAGGGCTACATGCCCTCGCCCTTGTAGGGCTACACGCTCTCACCTTTAGAGGACTACACGTCCTCGCCTTCAGAGGATTACACGTCCTCTCCTTCAGAGGACTACACGTCCTCGCCTTCAGAGGATTACACATCCTCGGCTTCAGAGGGCTGCACGCCCTCGATTTCAGAGGACTACACGTCCTCGCCTTCAGAGGGCCACATGCCCTCGCCTTCAGAGGACTACACGTCTTCAACTTCAGAGGACTACACGTCCTCGCCGCCAAAGGGTCACGTACCTTCACCTTTGTAGGGCTACATGCCCTCACCTTCAGAGGACTACACGTCCTCGCCATCAGAGGACTACATGTCCCCCATTTTCAAAGGGTAACACGCCCTCATCTTTAGAGGACTGCACGTCCTCGCCATCATAGGACTACACTCCCTCGCCTTCAAAAGGCGGCACATCCTGAACATCAGAGGGCTGCATGCCCTCGCCTTTAGAGGGCTACCCGTCCTCACTTTCAGTGGACTCCATATCCACACCTTAAGATAATTTAAGGTCCTCTGCCCTTAAATGCTTAACCGAGACTCGCGCTCCCGGTTAAGGGGCCAGTAGTTTCCTTTAATCAGTTTATGGGCCGCCCCCTTATATTGGAGGGCGACCAACTATGCGAGCACATCCAGAGAGGGAGGCTATCACGCATCTACTATGCATACCGGGGCAAGATTTCACCCGTGCCGCTGCAAAAAGACGAGCGCAGATCATGCGCACCAACATGACCACTCTTACATGGATATGGATGACGTTGCTATTTAGCAACATTCTGCCCAGCGACCACAATGCCAATCTCCCCCTGCAGATGTATCAGTTGGTATGTGCCGTCATGACATAGGTAAGTATGCACATGGCTCGATTGATTTCTGATGTCATCTATTGTTTGTAGGGATCGCGCCCACAAGACGCCCAGTGGACCCGAAGAAGTCCAACAGGGCCCTGGGGTTTCCAGCTCTGGTTACGGGCCTCTGTCAGTCCTACAGGGTGCCCATCCCCCCAGCGAGGTCATGCCATCGTGACATAGGTAAGTATGCACGTGACTTAATTTATTTCTGATGTCATCTATTGTTTGCAGGGATCGCACCCACAAGACGCCCAGTGGACCCGAAGAAGTCCAACAGGGCCCTGGGGTTTCCAACTCTGATTACGGGCCTCTGTCAGTCCTACAGGGTGCCCATTCCCCCAGCGAGGTCATGCCATCGTGACATAGGTAAGTATGCACGTGACTCAATTTATTTCTGATACCATCTATTGTTTGCAGGAATCACACCCACAAAGACACTCAGTGGACCCAGAGAAGTCCAACAGGGGCCTGGGGTTTCCAGCTCTGGTTACGGGTCTCCGTAGTCCTACAGGGTGCCTGTTCCCCCCGGCAAGGTCACATCATCATGACATAGGTAAGTATGCACCTCGCTCAACTGATTTTTTATTTCATCTATTGTTTGCAGGGATTGCGCCTGCAAGACACCCAGTGGACCCGAAGAAGTCCAACAGGGTCTTGGAGTTGTCAAGCTCTAATTACGGGTCTCTGTTAGTTCTACGGAGTGCTTGTCACCTCCGGCAAGGGCATCAGGCCCCCTACTAATCGAGCTTTCATCAAGAAGTACTGCGTCCCCAGGCAGGCACAGGGCGAAACACCACAGCAGCCTGGGGATGGCCGGCAGCGAGCAACAGACGCACCGCCATCACCTCTAGAGTTCACCTCAGCTCATCCACAAAAATTTTAGAGCGTTGCTTACGACCCATGGCCGACCAATAGGCGACCAAGTCCAAAGCCAAAGGTAAGCAAAGTATTAGGTCCGTGACCGACAAGCCATCAAGCGTCCAGCTCAAGACGTTAAAGAAGCGCTACTAGGAGGCAACCTAGTACCTTTTAAATCTCTGCTTGTTATCTGATCACCTTTGTTTCTCAAGTCCTAGCAGGACACACCTAGTTGCTCAGGATCCTAGGAATTTAAATAAAACAAGCACAAGCTCGGAAGGTAGTCATAGCTCACAATATATATATATATATATATATATATATATATATATATATATATATATATGTTTAGGTAGAAAGATACCTTGGATATGCATGTATGTAGCAAAAAAATTTCACAAAACATATATATGTATGTTTAGGTAGCAAGATACCTTGGATATGCATGTATATAGCAAAAATATCTCACAAAACATACATATGTATGTTTAGGTAGCAAGATACCTGGGACACGCATGTATATAGCAAAATACTTTACAAAAATATACATATGTTTAGGTAGCCAAATACCTCATGGAAAAAAAGAGAGCAAAAAGAGAGCGAGCAAGAAAAGGATAAGAAGAAAAAAAGAGAGTGAGCCCTAGTGTCACATGACCATAAAAACTTGATGCTTGAGTGTCCACATGGGTGCATGCATGACCAGTTTTGCATAAAATTTCCTAATCATCATTGTTTCATGTGTATCATGGAAATAATGTAGGACATCCCCTTTATCCCCGAACCGCTGGCCAAACCCTGACATATATCATGACCAGCCGTTCTACAAGCCTTGAGCCAAAATCCCAACTTATCATAAACCTTGACCCAGGGTGAGAATGTCAATCCTTGCCCTCGGAAAACAAAAAAAAAAGAAGAAAAAAAAAGAAAAATTCCCAATCAAAGAGTGGGAGAAAGCAAAAAAAGGAAAGAAAATTCCCGATCAAGGATCGGAAGAAAACAGAAGAAACATCCAGAAAGGTCTTTGGACCAGACAATATCTGAACAGTACAGAATTGTCACCAAGCAAACAAGAAATAGGAAACCACGACCTAAAGTGGTCCTCTCCCTTTGATTGCTGACAAAATCCTGTGCGCTAGCGACTTTCTCGCCACGCACTAAACAAAAACAGAAAAGGAAAAGGCAAAAACACTCAAAGCCAAATTCCCCACCTAAAAACCATTCCCAAAATAAGTCCTATTGATCCATGATCACGCATGTAATCTTTGATTTGATAGGAAATGATTTGCAAAATCAAGTCATGACATATCTATGGTTCGGAATTAGGATAAAACACTTACCTGTGTGAGATTGATACACTTTGAGTGATTTTCTCCTATCTTTGTTGGACCCAGTGTTTCCTCTAAATGGTCGTTTAGAAACGAAATGCTAACATCCAAAATCTCATTTATGGTTATGAGAAAATTTCATCAGCATACTCTCCTTCCCCGATAGACACATTGTTTTTCATCCAAAAAGCATATGTTGCTCTGATCAGTTGGAAGTTTTGTCTCTTTACTAAAGCATGTTCGCGTTTTGGTGAAGAAAACACCGAGACTATTTTTAGTCTCACAGTTATCAAGAACTACGTAGGTCTGAGTTCCTCATCACAAATTGAGGATACGTAGGAGCAAAAGCCCTGCTTTTGTCGACCACCCCACTTTTTGTTACCGTGACCCAAGGTCTGGTGGCATGCGGAGCCACATGACCGTGGGATCCCCAAATTCGTATGTTCCATCATTTATCATTTGTATGTTATCTTATTTCTATGACTTGAGGGACTAACGTTTGTTTCGTTTTGATTGACTTTTGTTTTGTACATACATATCGTTTGAGTCGTTACGTTAGTACTTGTTTCGTTGTTGTCAATAGTGTCTGTGGAAATTCCGGAATCGCGTAGAATTTTTCATTTAGGAACGTCGTCCTAAAAATAAAATGAACCAAAATCATGATAAAAAAGAAAGAAGTGTTGTGAATAAAATGTCTGCGTATATAAAGAAAAAGGAAAATATGCATAGAAGGGTTTTTATAAAAAAATACGTGTAGAGAAATTCTTGTGTGTGTGAACAACGAGTGTATATAAAGAAACTTTTGTATGAACCATAGGTGTGCGTTGGAGAAAAACGAAAAAGATCTTTGAATGTAAATAGGGTTTGACCGTGTGACATAAAGAGAGAGAGTTCCCATGCGTATACAGAAAAAGTTTGTCATGTATAAAGAGTGTAGATATACAAAGAAAAATTTCTTCATAGAGGACCATAGGTGTATAATTTTGTGAATATATAAAAATGAAACAAAAAGGAAAAAGAAAGAAAGACCGCGAAGGTCGACATGTTATAGTTAAGAAGTATAAATCATTCGTAAAGAGCAGACGTATCTTCTGGAAACAAGGGACTGACGCTAAGAGTTTATTTTCCTGAATAACCGAGATAAGAATGGATGAATTCATTGAACTGATGGGAGAACATAATTTGGAAACATTGGGTCTGTTTGTGTAAATTCCCAACCGTAGTATCACAATGTCGTAAATGGGATGCTTGAGTGCCCACCTGGCTGTGGCCATGACTAATTTTGCACGTTGTTTCCAAATAATCATTGTCGCGCGTGCCTTGTGGAATAATATGGAAGTTCGGCCCGAGACCGACACCTTGACACCCAAATTTGTTTTACCCCAGATATCAAGATCGGTTTCCCACGACAAAAGACCCCATTGAAACACAACCTTAGACCTTTTTGAACCTTGGCCTATAAAAAAGAATCCTCATTCTTTCCCCCGAAGCAAAGGACAACAGAATCTCCTCAAGGGAGAGCGAATAGAATGCTAAAACCCGATTTCCCAAACAAAGGGATGGGGAAGGAGAAGTGAAAAGAAAGAAAAGGAATAAATGGAAAGAAAGAAAAAGAAAAAGATGAAAATAAAGAAAAGAGCAATAAAAAAGAAAAGGAAGGATTCCCGGTCGAAGGTCGAAGGGAAGTGAAAATGGAAAAGAGCGGAGGCAAACAGAATAATTCTGGATCAATGAAAGAAAGGGAATGGAAAATCTTCAGACCAGATAAATTCTCGGCAAGATAAGTGACTGTCGGCAAAGGAAAACCCATTTTTGGTGTCTCTTCCTTTCGAATTGCCATTCAAAGTCATTCTCGACTGGTGATATCCCACCCCACATGAACAAAGAGGAAAAGACCGAAACACACAGCTACCTCTCCAAAACACTACCCTCGAGAAAATCCTATTGGTCCGTGATCGTACGTTTGATCTTTGATTCGATAGGAAATCGTGTGCAAAAAAGTCATGGTGCAGTTATGGTTTGGGAATAGGGTGAAACACTTGCCTGTGTGAGTTTTATACACTATGAGTGATTTATTTTCAGCTTAGCCCGATGTTTCCCCTGCATGTTCATTTAAAAGCTAAATGTTGACATCCTGCCCTTCATTCTCGATTACAAGGAAAATTACCCTTGGCACAAGTATATTGTTTCTCTAAGATATGGTGCTCTCGCGAATGATTTATTTTTCTTTGCAAAAAGCATGTTTGCCTTTTAGGTGGAAAAAACCGGTGGACCGTTTGGTCCTGCCAACAAACTTTTTTCGGAGCCCCATGAATTTATTGCCTAGCGTTGTTCATGTGTCCTCCACCTTCGAGGCTGGAGCCCCGCGAAGTTATTGCGTAGCACTATTCGCCAATTCTCCATTCTCCACTTTTTTTTGGAGCCTCATGAATTTATTGCCTAGCGTTGTTCATGTGTCCTCCACCATCGAGTCTGGAGCCCCGCGAAGTTATTGCGTAGCGCTATTCGCCAATTCTCCATTCTCCACTTTTTTCGAAGCCCCATGAATTTATTGCCTAGCGCTGTTCATGCATCCTCCACCAACGAGTCTGGAGCCCCGCGAAGTTATTGCGTAGCGCTGTTCGCCAATTCTCCATTCTCCACTTTTTTCGGAGCCCCATGAATTTATTGCCTAGTGTTGTTCTTGTGTCCTCCACCTTCGAGTCTGGAGCCTCGTGAAGTTATTGCGTAGCGTTGTTCGCCAATTCTCCATTCTCCACTTTTTTCGGAGCCCCATGAATTTATTGCCTAACGCTGTTCATGCATCCTCCACCAACGAGTCTGGAGCCCCGCGAAGTTATTGCGTAGCGCTGTTCGCTAATTCTCCATTCTCCATCTTATTCGGAGACCCATGAATTCATTGCCTAGCGCTGTTCATGTGTCCTCCGTTATCAAGCGCGAAGCCTCTGGTGACTGGGAAATATGTTTTTCTGTTATTTTCCAGATCGGTTTCTTCGCCAAACATGTGTATATGTGTATATGTATATTATATTCGTTGTTCTTGTTGTTGTTTGTATTTGTTTTGTGTTGTGCAGAAAAAAAAAAAAGAAGGAGTAGAGACGAGATTCGTCATCACGGAAAGGGCAGGACGGACGAAATCAGTGTCTTATCTTTGCTTTCTTCTTATCTCCGATGAGAGGTAAGTAAAGAGGGGCAACTGTCATACCCTAATTTCGTCCGGGGATTATTATTTGATGATATACAACCTTTGATTGGCCGCTTCGAGATACTTGGCACCCTTTGTTGCACAATATGTCAAGTCCTGAGACGTGCCGAAAATCAAAAGGAAGCAGGCTTATGCGATCCGTGAAAATTCCGTAATGTGACGGGAATCGAAAGGAGGTGTTTTTCGCAATCCGTAAGTTTTTGTAACTTCTTCGAAAGCTAAAAAAGAGTAAATACATAATCCGTAAGGATTCGTAACCTTGTGGAAGGAAAATAAATATCGTTACGAAATTCGTAAAGTTTCATAACGTTACGAAAAACGAATTACCAAAAAAGGTAAAGGGGGTGAATTTAGTAAAAAGAGGGTACAAATAGCAATCAAGCCCACTTGGGCCTTCCAGATTCTTCCTCCAGAAGGCTGTTGCTTCTGGAGGAAGCAACCTTGCTCGCCTGGGCGAGCTGGGTGGCAAGCTCCTCCCCTATTTTGCTATAAATAGGGGCAGGAGTGAAGAGGGAAGGGGTTCCACCTTCTTGGCACTTCTTATTCTCTCGAAATTGCTGAGGAAAATTGTTTCCGTGAAGAAAATCCAAGCCGAGGCGCTTCCGTAACGTTTCCGTGAGTAATTACGCGAAGATTTTCAACTGTTCTTTGACATTCATCGTTCGTTCTTCGTTTTCTTCAGTCTTCAACTGGTAAGTACCCCAAACCGAGCTTTTCAATTCATTCTATGTACCCGTGATGGTCCACATTTTGTTTCATGTATTTTTATTCTCGTTTTCATTCGCTTTATGTACCCCCTTTTGACGTGCTTCAGTCATTTATTTAAGTCATTTCTCGCCTAATCAAAAAATAAAATAAATTTCCACCGATCATTTGAATTGTATCATCCGTTAATTTCGGTTAAAATGAATTCCGATCATTCGGTCGTGCCGTAACCACGTTGGAAATAAAAAAAAGGTAAAATAATAATATAATAATAAAAAATATCTTTTAGTAAAATGAAGCGAAAAAATCAATCGGACATTTTCTCTTTGGGATTTCTCATTATTAATTGGATTGACTAATAACTAAAGTGAAACTAAGGCTAAAATCAACTCGCCTAGTCAAGCTCGTCCACAAAAAAAAGGGTTTGAAAGTTTATCATTTCAGTTTCTTACCAAGTAAAAAGGATCATTTTTAAGGTCCAACGCCTTAAAAATGATCACAAATTCAAGTAAAAAGAAATCGTGTGATTCACCCTTAAGAAAGAACTACGTAGGTCTTATTTCCTCTCCAAAGGAGGGTACGTAGGAGCAAAAGCCCCGCTTTTGTCGACCTCAAAAAATAAAAAGAAATAAAAGTTAAGGTAATACAATTTCCACAATTCTAAAAAATAGGTTGTTGTCCTTTGAGACAAACATTAGAGGTGCTAATACCTTCCTCAAACGTAAATACAACTCCCGAACTTAGAATTTTCATTTTGACCAGTTCCTTCGGTTTTCCCGACGTTTTCCACAAATAAACGTTGGTGGCGACTCCGCGCATCTTTCCTCCTTTGGAAAGCGCACCCGTGAGCCTCGCCTCGCTCGCCCGCAAAAGGGCATGTTGCGACAATGATGATATTGGGTTTCTCTGTGTTGAGGTGAAAGGAAAAAAAATTCTAATGACACCAGAGGTATGGTTAGACATTGTTGGATTATTTTTAGAGAGAGTTATGGCTAACCAGCTTGGTCTCAAGGAAACTGGATTTGCTTTCAACAAGGTTGAGAAGTACCTATCTATTGTGAAGAATCCTTCTACCTATGCTATTATTGTTACTAAATCAAATGGAAATAAGTGTTTTGGTACTGAACCGTTGATGCTTGAGCATAGGCTTTTGGCCTATGTAGTTGCTTGGATTATTACTTTGAGGGGGAACAATCATGCTTAGTTGACTCGGGAGGATCTTCTCCTTATCAGTCTTATGCAAGGGAAGCTGAAGATCAATTGGGTAAACATTATTGTTGATATCATATTGATGACCAAGAGGATTGTTTTTTTCAGGTGTCCCTATGCAGTTCTGATCTCCAAGATTCTTGAATACTTTGGTGTTGATACCCAAGAAAAGGTCTTTTGTAACAGCCTAAAATATTGATAACTGAAAATAGATGTTTAATATAATTCTTGCATTCTTTGATTAAGTTGGATTAGTTGAGGTGTTGTGTGACTTATTTGTGTGCGGTTGCTTGGTGTGAACAATAAGGTTATGTGGAGTTTGTTTAACCTATTTCAGTAAAACCATGATCCCAGACTCGTTAACCGTTGGATCACCTTCAAACATGAACTGCAACTTTCTTGATTCATGCCTACATTTTTTACTATTGAGATTTTTCAAATAACATCTTTGGACAACTTTCTTAACGAGACCTGTGCGCTAAGTGCAATTGCAACCCGAGGAGGTAATTCGCTCAATACAAGAGGTCGTGCTCAACGCCAAAAGTGGAATATCGCTTAATGACACAAGCTTGCTAAGTGAGATCTGCAGATTATAAATATGTCCAACAGTGGAAAGAACACGCATTTTCATCTCTCTTTCTCTCTATTCATGCCTAAAAATCCTAACACTTTCTCCTCCACCACCCATGACCACCGATGGCCACCACAAACCATCGCTGCTTGCCATCGGACCACCACAAGAGAGGAACAGTTTAATCAGAGCAAAATCTTCAAAATCCACGTCAAGGATTCGATAGAGAAGCAAAGCTCTTAGCCCTCTTTTCGTGGTTTCTTTGAGCTAACCATAATTCCTCTGTCTTTTCCTAGTTGGTTTGAGCTTCTCTTTGTATCTCTTGCGATTTAGGTGTCCTAATAGGATGTTTTTACACTTCCTTTGAAAAACCCTTGAAAATGAGACATTGTAAAAGTTACCTTTTTATAAAATTGATGTTGTTTTCGTGACCTTCGTTGATCCTCGGTCACATTGGCATGATCGAAATTTCAAAATGATGTCTTTGTCATATAGACCCTGAAACACCCCTTAGCCCCATTTAATTTGATAGGAGAATTCGACCCCATATGTTGATATTAACCTTGTTTTTGAAATCTATACTAAATTGTCTTTGATTTGCTATATAGAATGATGCGTTTGGACCAACGAACGTGAACGAGAGAAACCTTCAAGCGACGTGCAAAGGAGCTGATGGAGAGATATCAATAGGTGAGGCGAGTTTATTATTGATTTATGGCTTTTAATACCATAGTTAGGGTCAAGGAACCCAATTATGGGAATGTATGTTTGTCCATATGCATGTTGGTTTTCAAGAAAACTATGTTTTTCGACTAATGGGATGTGATATATTTGTTATTGATAAATGATATTGTTGTTTTATGAGACTTGTGTTGTCTAAAGACTTGAGAAATGTGAATCCCAGGCATGAAATTTATATGTATGTATATGGAATGCGATTACTAATGATGTTGATGTTTATGATAATGTTGATATGAAATGATGTTGATGTTGATAATGATATTGATATGAATGATGTTGATGTTGATGTTGATGTTGATAATGATATTAAGATGAGATGATGTTGATAATGATATTGAAATGAGATGAAGTTAATGTTGATGATAATATTGAGATGAGATGGTGTTGATGTTGATAATGACATTGAGATGAGATGATGATATTATGATTATGTATGTTATGTATGTGCATAGGGGGTACAATGACCGTGTTGGATATCCCTGGAGGGAGAAATAGAGTGGTTAAAGAGTTTTAAGCATCTGTGGAGAGAGAAAAGAGGATGACTTAGAATCTTTAATTATCCACGGTTAGTGCATTGATGGTGCCCATGTTTTATACTTCATACTGCATGGAAATAGTATAAACTTTTTCAGTAAGTACTTGTAGTTTTTCATGAGGAAAAATACTTGTGCTTGTAGGCATGTCACTCTATTTGGAACTTCCTTAAGACTCAGGTTGATCACGATGGGGGGAAAGTTTCATGCGCACGACAGGTGACCTCGACACTTCTTGCCTAGTTTTCCTAAATGAGAGTGTGGCGTGGATATGCTTAGGTTATTTCCTTACGCATGGTACCACATTGCATTTCAGAGTTGATGTCAGGTGCATGCATCATACTAGCATGATTGATTGGATTTATGGAAAAGTTGATGACTAGTTGTTAGGTGTATGTTGTATTGATGGATTATTAAGTATGATCATGGTTATTGTTATAGTTTCCTTACTAATTATTGTCATCTAATGCTTGTTGATTTCTTTTATAATAAACTCACCCTTGCAATTTTGTATCGGGTGGTAGGTACCTGTGATGATCACGAACCTTCATTCATGGAAGCAAATTAATAGCAGTAGATGATGTGGAAGGAGATTCTTTTGTGGGAGCTGTCAAGCCGACATGATGACATTGGGATTATTTTAGGAGAGAGTTGTGTTTTGTTATCAAATCCTCCGTAGATGGTTCCTTGAATCTACTTTGATTTGGACATGTAAATCACATGCTTAGATACATGTATAAACTAAATTACTTTCTATCATGTGAATGATGTATCATGGTATATTGTTTGTGTGTGTGTGTCCATTTAAGTATTTTATGCGTTGTTTGGTAAATGTATATCGCAAAATATTTACCCTAGTTTTTCATAATCAAATTAATGGATTTTTTCACTTAAAAACCAAAAGGTCTTGTTTTAGAGTTAATGATATCATAGCGATGTGGTGGGTCATTGGTATCAGAGCAGGTCAAACCTTTCAACCAATGAGTTGTGAGTCTGTAGTGTTTCTCTCTGCATTTTGTGGTTGCCTTGTTGAGTGTTTGATGTTTGAGTACCTAATTATTTTGTAGTTGCTTGGGTTATCTGTGTTTGGAACTTTTTCGCATTGTTGTTTTTCAGTGGACTATAGAGATCAGTTGGTGTGGACATAACATGTTTGTATCCCTAACATCTGCTGCACCATGAGTTTCAATTCCTTGTCATGAGTTACTAGACTAGCCATCTAGATAATTCGTGAAGTGCAATGGGACATTATGGCAAGCAGTCAAGAATACGAAGGGTGGAGAATGAGTGTCAATGTCTCGAGAGAGAACTGTTATAGAGGAGTGATGTCTCAAGGCATCAACTCTTAAGAGTAACTTAAGTAAGGATTTGAGATAGATATAATTTTGTTCTATTCTTTTTCTTGTGTGTATTCTTTCTATCTTCTCACTTCCTAGTGCACATAGGGAGTGATGGCTGGACGGAATGATCTTGCTAGCGATGGCTAATGCTCTCCAGGCCTTAGCTCAGGCTATGGGGAATTAGAATAAAGGATAAGCTGTTGAGTATCAAGGGTTAGATCACTTCCAATGAAACAATCCATCTGCTTTCAATGGAGGATACAACCATGATGGTGCTCAGAACTGGATACAAGAGATTGAGAAAATCTTCCGAGTGATGGTGTGTCCGAAGAAGCAGAAGGTTGCTTATATTACATACACTTTGGTAGAAGAAGCTGAGTATTGGTGGGAGAACACTAGCCAATGCTTTGAGGCTAAAGGTCAAACTGTGACCTAGGAAACCTTCAAGAGGGTATTTCTGGAGAAATACATCCCTGAAACATTAGGAATAAGAAGGAGATTGAGTTCCTAGAGCTCAAGCAGGGGAGCATGACTATGGCTGAATATGCAGCCAAGTTTGAGGGCCTGGTGAGGTAATTTCCTCATTATTAAGGAAGAGATGTTGAAAGTTTAAAATGTGTGAAGTTTCTGAACGGCTTGCGACCTGAGGTGAAACAAGCTGTGAACAATCAAGGTGTCCGTCAGTTTCCACTATTAGTGAACATGTGCCATATTTGGGATGAGGGCTCTCGAGATAGGGTGGCCTATTAATGGGGTACATGCCCAGTTGATGTAAGCTCCATTGGAGTTTGTTGGCCAAGGATCTTCTTCATTAATGGATTCCTTTGCTTCTTGGAAGATGAATGGCAGTGGAATGGAGAAGGAAGAGAGAGAGGAGACACCACTTCAAGGAGAAGATGAGTCTAGAATAAGCTCACCACCATAGGAGGCCATGGATAAGAGCTTGGAGGAAGAAGGAGATGAATGAAGGGATAGGAAGAGAAGAGCACGAAATTTTGTGCTCTAAAAGAGCTCTGTAATCTGAAGTTTAATATTTAAATGATCAAAGTTGAAAAAAATGCACACACATGACCTCTATTTATACCCTAAGTGTCACACAAAATTTGAGGGAAATTTGAATTTCTATTCAAATTTCACTTGAATTTGAAATTGAATTTGTGGAGCCAAAATTTCACTAATTATGATTAGTGAATTTTAGCTATGGTTCAGCCCACTAATCCAAGATCAAGTCCAAGATTCCCCACTAAGTGTGTTTAGGTGTCATCAGGCATGTAAAGCATGAAGAACATACACAAAGTGTGACTATATGATGTGGCAATGGGGTGTAGCAAGAAAATGCTCACCTCCCCCTCTAAAATTTAATTGGATTGGGCTTCTCCATTCAATTAAATTTATTTCTCAACACACACATCAAATATTCACTTAATGTATGTGTAATTACAAAACTACCCCTAATACAAAAACTAGTCTAGGTGCCCTAAAATACAAGGGTTGGAAAATCCTACATTTCTAGGGTACCTTACCTACATTATGGAGCCCTAAATACAAGGCCGAAAATTAAAGAAACCTTAATCTAATATGTACAAAGATAAGTGGGCTCATACTTAGCGCATGGGCCCGAAATCTACCCTAAGGCTCATGAGAACCCTAGGGCTTTCTGTTGCATCTTTGGCCCAGTCTTCTTAGAGTCTTCTATCCAATGTCCTCGGGGGGTAGAATTGCATCATTCCCTCCCCCTTGAAAAGGATTTGACCTCAAATCCAGAGGTTCCTGAAACTCATGGATTCTTTCCTCAACACCTGTAAAAAGAATAAAAACATATGTATTAGTGATGTTGGGTATGTTAGAGTACGATAAGGACCGAAAGCCCCAAATTTCCCTTATACTTGGTGGAGTAGGCCACTCAAGAATGACCTTTATTCTCTTAGGGTCCATGGGAAGCCTTTGATCACTATTTAAAAAGTTAAGGAAATAAATGGAATAAAATATACCATTTTCTTTATTTTCATGTTGATTATTCCTACAAAAAATTACGACAAACCTAAGGTGTCCCACATGAGCACCTAGGTTTGCATTGAAACAAAAAATAAGAACAAACCTGCCTAATGAGTCCCTATGTACACAAATCATGAAGATGTTGGGTGCATGAGTGATTTTACAAAAGAGTGTTGCACCACTCAACAAATTCATCATACCACCAATCATAGGGATTTGGTGCCTAATAATACCTATTTTAGGCACCAACAAAGCACAAGGATTTAAGCTCTAGCGAACCAAACCCTCATCCAACAACTCCTTTACTTCAGGAAAAACCTCAAGCTCAAGAGGTATGGCGGTGCTAAGAGATGTTTCCCTTGATAGGAGAAGGTAGAAAAATTGTTTAAGGAGTGCCCTTTTAATATCACCTTTTGTTGCAAAATGATTTTCCTTCTTAACAATCTTCTTGAAGGAATCCTTTTCCTCCATTTCCTTCCCCTTGGCCTTTGAAGACAAGGCCTTACTATCCTTCTTTTTCTTTTGTTTTTCTAGTTTTTCCTCCTCATCTCTCTTATCTTTCATAGTTAGTTGATCTTTGGCCACCTGTGAAGGTGTTTGAGGATGCAACACAAATTTAGTGCCAAGATGGGTGAGGGTAATTTCATTAGTTAGGCCATTGTAAATGATCTTCCTATCAAATTGCCATGCCTTTCCTAAAAGAACATGTCCTGCCTCCATGGGAACTATATCACAATTAACTTCATCCTTATATGTCCCAATGGAGAAAGGTACCTTCACTTGTTGGTTAACTATCATTTCCCCTTGCTCATTGAGCCATTGAAGTTTATAAGGTTTTGGGTGGGGAATGATAATGAGGTTCAACTTGGAAACTAATCTTGTGCTACAACAATTGCAACAAGATCCACTATCCACAATGAGAGAACAAGTTTTATCTAAAATTTTGCATCTTGTATGAAAGATTTTCTCTCTTTGTGATTTAGATAGATCACAAGATTGACCTCCAAGGAGCCTTCTAACCATTAAGAGGTCACCTTCTTCATGGGGGTAGACTTCCTCACTAGACTCTTCACCCCTTACTTCATCTTCACTTCCACTAGAGGAAGGACAAGAAGTAGTCTCCTCTTGACTACTATAAATGTCTTGACCCCTCATGATCATGGTCTTCTTTGTGGGGCATTGAGAGGCAATGTGACCTCTCCCAAGACATTTGAAGCATTTAATGTTGCTAGTCCTTTCTTGGGAACTAGTCTTAGGGGTGTATTTCTCTATGGTCTTACCTTTATCTTCCTTGGGTTTTGAAGGTGTAGCCCCTAAAATTCCATGGGCTTGGTCCTTCCTTGGATAAGAGTGAGAGCCATAAGATTTTGAAGAAGACTTTCTTTTAAGTTGTTGCTTCACTCTTATTTAAAGTTGGACTAGCTCATCTAGGTCCCTATATGAAAGGAGTTCAACCTTGTCCCTCACTTCCATATTAAGCCCACTAAGATACCTAGCTATGCTTGTTCTTTCCACCTCCCTAAGTCCAGCTCTTAAAAGGAGTAGTTCCATTTGTTGTCTATATTCTTAAACACTCATACTCCCTTGTCTAAGCCTTTGGAGCTTGTCCATAAGCTCCCTTTCATAGTAGGAGGGAATGTGCCTCTTTCTAAAGGTACTCTTAGGATCATTCCAATACTCTACTGGAGGATCCCCATGAATCCTTCGTTCCCTAACAAGGGAAGTCCACCAATAGAGGGCATACCCTTGAAAGCTAAGGGTAGCCAACGGAACTTTTCTCTCTTCGCTGATATGATGGCAAGCAAAGAGTTGTTCAACCTTCATTTCCCAATCTAAGTAGGTCTCAACATTATCTTTTCCATGGAAATATAGAAGGCTAATGTTAACCTCTTGAGGCCTTCTATCCTTTTCTCTTCTTTTGGGAGTGATGTTTAGTATGTGAACTATCGCACCCTCTATAATAGTCGCTAAGTTCTTCACTTAAACTTTTGCAAGAGTCATGACTACTATAGGAGGCATGTTTTTCTCTTTTCATTTCTTTCATTATTTTTCTTCTTTCTTCCTCTCTTATTTTCTCTCTTTCAACTTGACTTATTTCTTCCAATCTTTTTTTACCTTTTTCTTTTCTCTCTTGTTTTTCTTTCCACAACTTAAGGGATCTCAACTCATCTAATATCTTATGCAAGGGGTCCTTAGGAGTAGAACCCTCACCATTAACACTAGATGAAGAATGAAGAATCATGTTGGTGCCTAAGTTATGGTTCTTTCTTGTTGGGGGTTTGAAAACAAAACATAAAAGAAACTATGGTTGAAACTAGCCAAAATAAACACTAAAAGAGGTGTAAAAGATAAGGTAAAAACTAATTGGTAAAAGGCAAGCTACCTAGGCGGTTTGACAATGGAGAGTAAAGGAAATAAGCTATGAAAGTAAGCAAGAAATTAAAGTGCAAGAAATGCAAACTAGGCGGATCCTAAGAGTATTTGGATGACCTCATTTAAGGTTCCCAAAAAAACACTCACTATCCTAAGGGAAAATTGCCTAAAATTATTACACACAAATGGAAGTAGGGTGACCTATTGGAGGCTCCCAACTTACTTCCAATGAAAGGCCTTTTTGTTACAAAATTTGAAAGCAAAGCAAATTGCCAATTACAAAATTACAAAAAAAAAGTCCTTAATTGTGGTGGCTATTCTCTCTTTGGTGTTTCACTCAATTTGGAGTGCTTCTTAGTCCAATATCTCTTAAGGTGGTTGGCCCCTTGCTTCTTAACTCAAATTCTTCAAGGTATGGCACCAATCCTCCTTTCCAATTCCCTATATGACAACTGACAAGCAAGGAAACAAAGAGACAAGCAATAACCAAAGACCAAAAAAAATGAAATGAAAGCTAAAACAATAGAGTTTTAACAAGACAAATTTTCAAGGATTATTCAACAATTAAAGCAATGAAAAGTACACAAAAGCAAGCTAGGACTCAAAGAGAAACCTAGAATGGCTCTAGAGTAGAGTAGAAAAACTAAAAAAAGAAAGAAAAAAAAGACTCAAGAAACCTCTAGTTTTGGCACTTGTTTTCATAATAATTTTCAATTGAATTTTCAGAACTAGGATTGGAATAAAATAAGCACCAATTATAGAACAAATTTTGAGCCAAAACAACAAGCACACTTCCCTTTCACTTTTTTTTCCTGGACACTGATTTTTCTACCAACTTGTGCGATTTTTCTTATTTTTCACTTTAATCCAAATCGCTTGGTTCTTATTTTATAATTTTATTCCAGATGTCTAGAAAATTCAGTAAAAATTTCAGCTCAAAACATGTAGTGACCAATTCCCAGTAATTTATACAAGTTCGTATGTTCAAGCTGCCAGCACTAGCGATTTCAACCTAGAAATCAAGAGTAGTGTTTATGTTGCTTAAGGCTTGGATAGTTACAATTTGTGTTTGCTTATGCTCAATTATCTTGAATAACACAATTCAATAGAGCTCAAGACTTATTTGATTCACAAATCCAGCCACAACTCAGCACCATAACTCAACTTCATCATAGGCATCATGTAGGAAACTTAGAAAACAAAGAAAAAAGAGTTCACCAACAAGACTACTTCTAGGAATTGATTTTGAACATGTTATGAAATAAATAACATGCACGAATTAGACTCAAAATTCAAAAGATAGGCTAAGAATGACAAGAATACATGAACAAATGTATCTAGAATTCAATCAACAAAATAAAAATTCAACACAAACTTAGAACATAATGTGACAATTACTATGACTAAACATGACTCTAAGACAACATGGATTAAGTGATTTAGACTTAGATTTTTGGAAAAAAAAATTATATATAAGGTTCAGCACCAAAATATTATGAATGAAAAATGATAGAACCTAAAATCAACACAAAAACACGATTCAAGAGTAGATCTACAAAATTTGAACCATAGAAATGCAAGAACAAGTGTAGATCTAAGATTTAATCGATTTATTTTTTATTTTTTTTTTAATCTACTCTAAATAGAACCAAACCACAAGACAATGGAGGATATACATGGAGAATAAGATGAAGAACAAGGAATTAAAGAGAATTCACCAAACAAAAAAGATAGAGGAAGCAAAAGAACATCACCTAGATGAAGATGCTCTGATACCACATGATGTAAGCTCCATTGGAGCTTGTAGGCCTAGGATCTTCTTCATCAATGGATTCCTTTGCTTCTTGGAAGATTAATGGCAGCGGAATGGAGAAGGAAGAGAGAGAGGAGACGCCACTTCAAGGAGAAGATGAGTCTAGAAGATGCTCACCACCATAGGAGGCCATGGATAAGTAAGAGCTTGGAGGAAGAAGGAGATGAATGAAGGGATAGGAAGAGAAGAGCACGAAATTTTGTGCTCTAAAAGAGCTCTGAAATCTGAAGTTTAATATTCAAATGATCAAAGTTCAAAAAATGCACACACATGACCTCTATTTATACCCTAAGTGTCACACAAAATTTGAGGGAAATTTGAATTTCTATTCAAATTTCACTTGAATTTGAAATTGAATTTGTGGAGCCAAATTTTGGAGCCAAAATTTCACTAATTATGATTAGTGAATTTTAGCTATGGTTCAGCCCACTAATCCAAGATCAAGTCCAAGATTCTCCACTAAGTGTGCTTAGGTGTCATGAGGCATGTAAAGCATGAAGAACATGCACAAAGTGTGACTATATGATGTGGCAATAGGGTGTAGCAAGCAAATGCTCACCTCCCCCACTAAAATTTAATTGGATGGGGCTTCTCCCAATTCAATTAAATTAATTTCTCAACACACACATCAAATATTCACTTAATTCATATGAAATGACAAAACTACCCCTAATACAAAAAACTAGTCTAGGTGCCCTAAAATACAAGGGCTGGAAAATCCTACATTTCTAGGGTACCCTACCTACATTATGGAGCCCTAAATACAAGGCTCAAAATTAAAAAAACCTTAATCTAATATGTAGAAAGATAAGTGGGCTCATACTTAGCCCATGGGCCCGAAATCTACCCTAAGGCTCATGAGAGTCCTACGGCCTTCTCTTGCATCTTTGGCCTAATCTTCTTAGAGTCTTCTATCCGATGCCCTTGGGGGGTAGAATTGCATCACCAGTGAAGAATAAAAAGAATGGATCTCAACATCAGGGAAACCCATACCTGATCCTTCTTATGGAACATTGTAATCGTCCCAACAATCAGAGGACTACTGCTACGGGGTTTGCTGGTGGTAAGGGTAGAAAACCCACTACTTTCTCAACCCAGATCATTTGTTTCAAGTGTGGTAACCCATGCCACATCTCCTCAAATTGTGCCATAAAGACATGACCTATTTCAATTGTAGACAAAAGGGGCATATTCAAAGATATTGAACAGAATGGTGGAGGTCTAAATGACCAAATTGGACGTCTAAAGGCCAAGAGAAGAGTCTTTACTCTTAACGGTGTCGAGGCTTAAAAATCCAAAGATCTAATCCAAGGTAAATGTTTCCTAAGTGGGATTTCCTTGTTTGTGCTATTCGATTCTGGTGTGACCCATTCATTTATATCTTGTTCATGTGTGGAAAAGCTTATGCTTTATGTGTCTTCTTTAAATAATGATCTTGTGGTAGAGACCCCAACTAGAGGTTTCGTGTTAACTTCTTATGTGTGTTTGAATTGTCCTATAGAAATTTCTGGTAGAACATGCTTCATTGATCTGATTTGTTTACCTTTGAGCCAAATTGATGTTATTTTGGGTATGGACTAGTTATCTTCCAACCATGTCTAGTTAAACTGTTTTGATAAAACTATGGTGTTTAATGATTCTAGAGTGAGTAAGGATAAGATGTTTATCTCTGCCAATAAAGTCATGACATCTTTGAAAGAAGATGCCCAAGTTTACATGATCTTGTATAACCTGGAAGTAGAGACCAAGGTTTCCATGGGTGACCTCCCTATTGTTAGAGAGTTTCTTGAAGTTTTTCCTGAGGATATATCCAATTTACCACCTAAGAGAGAGATAGAATTTTCCATAGCCCCTGTACCCAATGCTGGACCCATATTCATAGCCCCTTATAGGATGTCTCTTATAGAGTTAGCCGAGCTTAAAAAATGGTTAGAAGAATTTTTGGATAAGCCGTTTTTGAGACCCAATGTGTCTTAATGGGGAGCACTAGTTATTAGAGATAGGGGGAGCAACATGACATGAGCAACATTGTGAACAATCTCTCAAGGAAAGCTTGAAGAAGTTATTGAAGATGTTTTAACTTTTACATGCCTAACTCCCTTGAGTGGCATTTGTATTGGTTGTTATTTTGTGTGTTGCATCATAGTATTATTCATCATCATGGTTAGTGAGAAGAAAACTTTTTAAGTTAGAAAAAGTTTCTTCCGGAGCAAAAACTCTCTATTTTAATTGATTACAGAGTTGTCGTAATCGATTACAACAAGTTGTCTAAAGCTTGTAGAGTTGAGTCTTGTATCAGTTTAATCGATTACAATAGACTCATAATCGATTACACTGTTGTTTGAGACAATGACTAATTTATTCAGGAGTTTCTGCTTTAATCGATTACCAAGTGGATTAATCAATTACTTCTCTCTTGCTTAGTTGTTCTGAAGTAAACAAGAACATTTTAATCGATTACTTATAGCATGTAATCGATTACATTGTTCTTGAGTTGTTTCCAGATGTTGGGAAGAACACTTTAATTGAATACTTAGATAATCTAATCGATTACTTCATTGAATTAATCAATTACCTTGTAGTTTTAATTGATTATAAGTGGTTGTAATTGTTTTCTATATAAATAATCAGCTTGTGTTCACATCTATACATCAAGAGATCAATAGAGGATACTCAACACATCTCGAAAATAACATCTTAGCCTCTGAATGAAGAGCAAATGAATTTTTCACAAAACCTTTTACCAAAGAGTTTTTACTCTCTGGTAATCGATTACCAGTTTATTGTAATCGATTACCAGTGTTGGATCAAGTGGCCTCAAAATAATTAAGAAAGGGGGGTTGAATTAATTATTCCTAAACCTTTACTAATTAAAAATTTACTCTTCTAAGGCTTTTACTTATGTTGTTAAGAGAATAAGGAGTAGAAGAGAAACTTAACAGAAAGTAAAAGTGGAAATTAAATGCACAGTGGAAATTAAAAGAGTAGGGAAGAATGAGACAAACACATAAGAGTTTTTATACTGTTTCGGCAACAACTCGTGCCTACATCCAGTCCTCAAGCGACCTGTGGTCCTTGAGATTTCTTTCAACCTTGTAAATATCCTTTTACAAGCAAAGATCCACAAGGGATGTACCCTCCCTTGTTCTCTTTGAACAACCTAGTGGATGTACCCTCCACTAGAACTGATCCACAAGAGATGTACCCTCTCTTGTTCTCAGTCAACAACCCAAGTAGATGTACCCTCTACTTGTACCACAAAGGATGTACCCTCCAATGTGTTAAGACAAAGATCTCAGGCAGTTAAACCTTTGATACTTTGTGAATGGGGATACAAAACAATTCTCAGGCGGTTAGTCCTTTGAACACTTTTGTATAAGGGAATGGGAAGAATCAAAAGAATTCTCAGACTGTGTCATTTTGAATTCTTTGACAAGGGAGAAGGGAAACACAAAAGAATTCAGGCGGTTAGTCCTTCATTCTTTTGGAAAAGGGAGAAGAGAGACACAAAAAGAATTCAAGCGGTTAGTCCTTGGCGAATTCTTTTTGGCAAAGGGAGAAGAGATGAAAAGAATGAATAGCACAAGTTTTCAAGGTTTAGAAAACCAGAAAACTTTGGAAAGCTTTTGGCACAAAGAAGAAGAAGAAGTTCAAAGAGATTCAAGGCTTGTAAAGGATTGTATAAGATTGATTGAAAAAGTGTATTGAAAAGCAAATCAAAGCCTTGCTTTTATAGATTCTTCATGTCTGGCCAAGAGGACCATTTAGAAGAGTTATAACTTTTAGAAAAACTTAAAACCAATTTGAAAAAGTCAAAAAACCATTTGAAGAGTTACATCATTTGATTTATTCAGAAACAATCACTGGTAATCGATTACCAAATCAGTGTAATCGATTACACAAAGCTTTTATGTGAAAGGATGTGACTCTTCACATTTGAATTTGAATTTCAACGTTCAAAGGCACTGGTAATCGATTACCATAACATTGTAATCGATTACAGCTTTTTGAAATCAATTGGAACGTTGTAAATTCATTTGAAAACTTTTTCAAATCCATTTTGCTATTGGTAATCGATTACAACAATCTGGTAATCGATTACCAGAGAGTAAAAACTCTTTGGTGAACATGTTTTGAGAAAAATCCATGTGCTACTCAATTTTTGAGAAAACCTTTTCATACTTATCTTGATTAAGCCTTCTCTTGATTCTTGAATCTTGAATCTTGAATCTTGATTCTTGATTCTTGATTCTTGAAATCAACTTTCCTCTTGAATCTTGAAGTGTTCTTGATTCTATCTTGAATATCTTGAACTCATTCTTTGATTGACCTTTGAGCTTTTTGTCATCACCTTTGTCATCATCTTTGTTATCATCAAATTATCTTTGAATCACTCTTGATTCATCATGAAGCTTTGTTTCTACAACCAGTAGCAAAGATTGTTTTCAAAAAGCTTTCAACTGAATTTACAACGTTCCAATTGATTTCAAAATGGTGTAATCGATTACAATGATTTGGTAATCGATTACTAGTGTGTTTGAATGTTGAAATTCAAATTCAAATGTGAAGAGTCACATCCTTTCACAAAAATGCTTTGTGTAACCGATTAACAGTGATAAGTTCTGAACAAAAATCAAAAGATGTAACTCTTCCAATGATTTTCAAGTTTTTCTAAAAGTTATAACTTTTCCAATGGTTTTCAAGTTTTTCTAAAGGTTATAACTCTTCTAATGGTTTTCTTGACCAGACATGAAGAGTCTATAAAAGCAAGACCTTGATTTTCATTTTATCAATTCATTCAGAACAATCATTACAATCCTTTACAACCCTTGAATCTCTTTGAACTTCTTATTCTTCTTCCTTTGCAAAAGCTTTCTTAAGTTTTCTGGTTTTTCCAAACCTTGAAAACAAAACTTGTGCGATTCATCATTTTCATTCCCTTCTCCCTTTGCCAAAAAGAATTCGCCAAGGACTAACCGCCTGAATTCCTTTTGTCTCTCTTCTCCCTTTTCTAAAAGAACAAAGGACTAACCTACTGAATTCTTTTGTGTCTCCCTTGTGAAAGAATTCAAAATGACACAATCTGAGGATTCTTTTGATTCTTCCCTTTCCCATAAACAAAAGATTTCAAAGGACTAACCACCTGAGAATTCTTTTGTTTCCCCCTTCACAAAGTTTCGAAGGACTAACCGGCTGAGAACTTTAAGGTCTTAACACATTGGAGGGTACATCCTTTGTGGTACAAGTAGAGGGTACATCTACTTGGGTTGTTGTGACTGAGAACAAGAGAGGGTACATCTCTTGTGATCCGTTCTAGTGGAGGGTACATCCACTATGTTGTTCAAAGAAATCTTTGCTTGTAAAGGATTTTATAAGGTTGAAAAGAAATCTCAAGGACCGCAGGTCGCTTGGGGACTGGATGTAGGCACGGGTTGTTGTCGAACCAATATAAAACTCTTGTGTCTGTCTTCTTCTTCCCTACACTCTTAACTTTCCACTGTGCACTTTAATTATCACTTTTACTTTTGGTTAAAGTTTCTATTTTTGTTCTTTACTTTCTAGTAAAAGCATAATTCAATCTAGTAACATTAAGAAGGATAAGTTTTTAATTAGTAAAGGTTCAGTAATAATTAATTCAACCCCCCCTTCTTAATTATTCTGAGGCCACTTGATCCAACAATTCATACAAAAAGTTTTTTTTCATTGTTTTTTAAAAAGTACATTTTGTTTTGAAAACCAATTCACCCCCATTTTTGGTTTATTGAGTTCCATCATCTTTTTCACCAGTGTTGTTAGTGAAGAAGAAAGACGGGACCATGAGGTTATGTGTAGACTACTGCTAGTTGGATAAGGTGACGATTAAGAATAAGTACCATTTGCCTAGAATAGATGACCTTATGGACTAGCTGGTAGGAGCTCATGTGTTTAGTGATAACAACTTGTCGCAACCTACCCTTCGGAGGGAGGGTGACTCGCGGGTGTGTCTTCCAAGAAAGGACTACGCGCGGAGTCGCCACCAACGTTTATTTGAGGAAAACGTCGAAAAAGACGTGGTCTACAAACTTTAAGTGAAAGGTTCGGGAGTTCTATTTACGCACGGTGAAGGTATTAGCACCCCACACGTCCGTCACAAGAGACGGCAACCTTTAATCCAATGTGCAAATGTGACTTCAATTTATATTATTTTCCCTTTTTACATTTTTATGTCTTTTTATACCTTTTTATATTTTTATCTTTTTGTGGACGACAAGGGTGTTTCCCTTGCTCCTACGTATTCCTCAATTGTGATAAGCAAATCATACCTACATAGTTCTTTGTGAACAAAACGTTTGGTTAAGTTATTTTTTATCCCTTTTTTGCAAGATATGTTTTTATTGAATGAAAAGTCATTTAAGGCATTGGACCATTAAACAATCTTTTGATTCTTTTGAAAAGAGAGAAAAAATTAAGGCATTGGACCATTAATGATCTCTTTATTTTTGAAAGAGGTAATAAAGTTACATATTGATTTTAGGCCTTTAGAAATCTACATTTAACCAATAAAAGCGAAAAAGACCATTTCAAGGCGTTGGACCTTTAAAAATGGCTTTTTTATGCGATGACAAAAAGTTTGGTTTATGAATTGATTTTAGCATTAGTTTCACTTTGGTTATTAGTCGATTCGATTAAGAAAGAGAAATCCCAAAGAAAACGTCTGATTGATTTTTTTTGATTTATTTTACTAAAAGATATTTTTTATTATTATATTATTATTTTGCCTCTTTTTGGTTTTAAACGTGGTTATGGCATGACCAAACGGTCGAAATTCATTTTAACAGAAATTAAAGGATGTTACAATACGAATGATCGGTGGAAATTTATTTTATTTTTGATTAGGCGAGAAAATGACTTAAGTAAATGACTAAAGCACGTCAGAAGGGGGTACGGAAAGTAAATGAAATGAAAATAAAAGTATGCGAAACAAATGAGGACCACTAAGGGTACATAGAATGAATTGAAAAGTTTGATTTCAGGAACTTACCGGTTGAAGACCGAAGAACGACGAAGAACGGTTGAAAATCTTTGCGAAATCACCCACGGAAACGTTACGGAAGCGCCTCGGCTTGGATTTTCTTCACGAAAACAATTTTTCTCACTAATTTTAAGTGAATCTAAGATACTAGGAGGGTTCAACATTTTTGTTCTTCCCTCCTTCCCCTATTTATAGGAAAAGGAAGGAGATGCTTGCCACCCAGCTCGCCTAGGTGAGCTAGGTTGCTTCCTCCAAAAGCAACCGCATTCTGGAGGAACATCCTGGAAGGCCCAAATGGGCCTGGTTGCTACTTGCACCCCCATTTTTACTAAATACACCCCCTACCCTTTTTTGGTGATTCTTTTTTCGTAACGTTACAGAAACTTATGAATTTTGTAACGATACTTGTTTTCTTTCCGTAATGTTACGGAACCTTACGGATTACGTAATCATCCCTTTTTTTACCTTCCGGAATGTTACGAAACTTCACAGATTTCACACTAACACTTCCTTTTAATTTCTAGCATGTCACAGAACTTCACGGATTGTGCTACAATTCTTTCTTTTGGCTTTCGGCATGTCTCGGAACTTCACGAATCGCCTAATGATGGGTGCCAAGTACCTCGAAGTGGTCAAACGAGGGTCGTATCCCAACAATGGATGGTCTCCGGACGAAATTAGGGTATGACAGTTGCCCCTCTTTACTTGTCCTTTATTGGAGATGAAAGGGAAGTAAAGATAAGACACTAATTTCGTTCGAGCGAAACACCATTCGGCCGGTGAATCTCCCGGTCAGCGGAACCTACAAAAATTTGAAAATGATCAATACCGACACATCATCCTGATACTATCGAATTTGTTCCTCTGGGCTGACGCAGGGCACAGAATGACCATAATTTGTCTCTGCGTAGCTTTTTGACACGATCGAGCCTAGGCGGCAAGGCGCAGAATGACCATAATTTGTCTCTGCGTGCCACCGGACACGATCGCCTCTGGATGGTGAAAAGGTGCACGGAATGACCATAATTTGTCTCCGCCCACCTCTCGACTTACTGTCCCCGAATGATAAAGGGCGAAGAATGACCATAATTTGTCTCTGCGCGTTTATCACTCGACTCGCTGCTCCTGAATGACAAAGGGCGCAGAATTTGTCTCTGCGCGTTTATCACTCAACTTGTTGCTCCTGAATGACAGGGCGCAGAATTTGTCTCTGAGCGTTTATCACTCAACTTGTTGCTCTTGAATGACAAAGGGCACAGAATTTGTCTCTACGCATTTATCACTCAACTTGTTGCTCTTGAATGACAAAGGGTGCAGAATTTGTCTCTGCGCGTTTATCACTCAACTTGTTGCTCTTGAATGACAAAGGGCACAGAATTTGTCTTTGTGCGGTTATCACTCAACTTGTTGCTCCTGAATGACAAAGGGCGCAGAATTTGTCTCAACGCGTTTATCACTCAACTTGTTGCTCTTGAATGACAAAGGGCGCAGAATTTATCTCTGCGCGTTTATCACCCAACTTGTTGCTCTTGAATGACAAAGGGCGCAGAATTTGTCTCTGCGTGTTTATCACTCAACTTGTTGCTCTTGAATGACAAAGGGCGCAGAATTTGTCTCTGCGCGTTTATCACCCAACGAGAGTGCGGATAACCGCATGTCATCGGGCCCACCGCCTCTGGATGACAAAAGGCACAGAAGACAACGTTAGTCTCTGCGTGCTATCATGCTTTGAGTCTTATAGATAGCAAAAGAAAGTTTAAAAGTGTGGGACCAAATGGTTCCCGCATGTCATCGGGCCCGCCACCTTTGGATGACAAAAGGCGTAGAAGACGATGTTAGTCTTTGCGTGCTATCATGCTTTGAGTCATATAGATAGCAAAAGAAAGTTTAAAAGTGCAGGACCAAATGGTTCCCGCATGTCATCGGGCCCGCCGCTTCTGGATGACAAAAGGCGCAGAAGACGACCTTAGTCCCTACGTGCTATCATGCTTTGAGTCTTATAGATAGCAAAAAGTGAGGAACCAAATGGTTCCCGCATGTCATCGGGCCCGCCGCCTCTGGATGACAAAAGGCGCAGAAGACGACGTTAGTCTCTACCTACTATCATGCTTTGAGTCTTATAGATAGCAAAAAGTGTGGAACCAAATGGTTCCTGGATGTCATTGGGCCCTCCGCCTCTGGATGACAAAAGGCGCAGAAGACGACGTTAGTCTCTGCGTGCTATCATGCTTTGAGTCTTATAGATAGCAAAAGAAAGTTTTAAAAGTGCAGGACCAAATGGTTCCCGCATGTCATCGGGCCTGCTGCCTCTGGATGACAAAAGGAGCAGAAGACGACATTAGTCTCTGCGTGCTATTATGCTTTGAGTCTTAGAGATAGCAAAAAGTTTATACGGATAACCGCTTGGGTATTTCTGCCTGTCACATGACTCCAAGGTCAATAGGACAGAGATTGTGGGGCGGCCGACAAAAGCGAGGCTCTTGCTCCTACATATCCTTAATGAGGAACTCAGACCTATGTAGTTCTGGATAACTTATGAGACTAAAAATAGTCTCGGTGTTTTCTTCACTAAAATGTGAGCATGCTTTAGTAAAGAGAGAAAACTTCCAACTAATCAGAGCAACATATGATTTTCGGATGAAAAACAATGTGTCTACCGAGGAAGGGGAACATGCTGATGAAATTTTCTCATAACCATAAATGAAACTTTGGATGTTAGCATTTTGCTTCTAAATGACCATTTAGAGGAAACACTGGGCTCAACAAAAATAGAAGAAAATCACTCAAAGTGTATCAATCTCACATAGGTAAGTGTTTCATCCTAATTTTGAATCATAGATATGTCATGACTTTGCTTTGCAAGTCATTTCCTATCAAATCAAAGACTACATACGTGATCATGGATCAATAGGACTTCTTCTTAGGAATGGGTTTTTTGGTGGGAAATTTGGCTTTGAGTTTTTTTGGCCCTTTCCTTTTTTTGTTTTTGTTTAGTGTGAGGCGAACAAGTCACCGACGCACAGGATTTTGGTTGGCAATCAAAGGGAGAGGACAACTTTAGGTTGTGGCTTCCCTTCCCCTCTATTTTTGTTTACTTGGTGACAATTCTGGATTGTCCATATTGTCTGGTCCAAAGACCTTTCTGCATATTTCTTCTGTTTTCTTCCGACCCTTGATCGGGAATTTTCTTTCTTTTTTTTTTTTGCTTTCTCCTATTTTTTGATTGGGAATTTTCTTTTTCTCTCTTTTTTTTCCTTTTTTTGTTTTCTTCCAAGAGCAAGGATAGACATTCTCACCCTGGGTCAAGGTTTATGGTAAGTTGGGATTTTGGCTCAAGGCTTGTAGAACGACTGGACATGATAAATGTCAGGGCGTGGGCTTGGCCAGCGGTTCAGGGATAAAAGGGATGTCCCACATTATTTCCATGACACAAATGCAATAATGATGATTTGGAAATTTTATGCAAAACTAATTATGCATGCACCTATGTGGACACTCAAGTGTCGAATAAATTTTTCGTCATGTGATGCTAGGGCTCATAATTCATTTTCTCTACTTTAGCCAATCCAGTATTTCCAAAATATGTTCTTCTATCAATTTGTGCATTCATCCGAGTTTATCTTGGGTGTTCGAAAAACTTTTCACAGCATTTACCCTTCAAATGTGTACACACATTTTTTCAAAAACAAGTTATGATCACCGAATTTTTTTCAAAGAAAAGCTGGAAATTATCTCTTTTCAAAAGCATGTTGGTTTTTTAGCTAGACAACTTATTTTTTTTTTCTTTTTTCTCTTTTTTTCTTATTCCATGAGGTATTTTGCTACCTAAACATATGTATATTTTTGTGAGGTATTTTGCTATATACATGCGTGTCCAAGGTATCTTGCTACCTAAACATACATATATATGTTTTGTGAGATATTTTTGCTATATACATGCATATCCAAGGTATCTTGCTACCTAAACATACATACGTATATATATATATATATATATATATATATATATATATATATATATATATATATATATATATATATATATTTTGTGAGGTATGACTACCTTCCGAGCTTGTGCTTGTTTTATTTAAATTCCCAGGATCATGAGCAACTAGGTGTATCCTACTATGACTTGAGAAACAAAGGTGATCAAATAACAAGTAGAGATTTAAAAGGTACTAGGTTGCCTCCTAGTAGTGCTTCTTTAACGTCTTGAGCTGGACGCCTGATGATTTTTCGGTCACGGACCTAGTACTTTTGCTTACCTTTGGCTTTGGACTTGGTCGCCTATTGGTCGTCCATGTGTCATAGGCAACGCTCTAACCTTTTTGTGGATGAGCTGAGGTGAACTCTAGAGGTGGTGGCAGTGCGCCTGTTGCCCACTATCGGTCATCCCCAGGCTGTTGTGGTGTCTCGCCCTGCGCCTGCCTGGGGGCGCAGTACTTCTTGATGAAAGCTCGGTTAGTAGGGGGCCTGATGACCTTGCTGGGGGCGACGGGCACTCTGTAGGACTGACAAAGGCCCGTAATCCAAGCTGGCAACTCCAAGACCCTGTTGGACTTCTTCGGGTCCACTAGGTGTCTTGCAAACAATACATGACATCAGAAATCAGTTGAGCGATGTGCATACTTACCTATGTCATGATGGCGTGACCTTGCTGGGGGGAACGGGCACCCTGTAGGACTAACAGAGGCCCGTAACCAGAGCTAGAAACCCCAGGGCCCTGTTGGGCTCCTCCGGGTCCACTGGGTGTCTTGTGGGCGCAATCCCTGCAAATAGTAGATGGCATCAAAAATCAGTTCGACATAATACATACCTACCTATGTCGGGATGGCATAGACCAATTAATACTTCCGCAGGGGGAGATTGGCATTGCGGTCACTGGGAAGAATGTTGCTAAGTAGCAACGTCATCCATATTTGTGTAAGAGTGGTCATGTTGGTGCACATGATCTGCACTCGTCTCTTTGCAGCGGCACGGGTGAAATCTTGCCCCGGTATGCACAGTAGCTGCGCGATAGTCTCCTCCTCTAGTTGTACTTGCATAGTTGGCCCTCCTCCAGGATCAGGGGGTGGCCCCAGAGCTGATAAAAGGAAACTACTGGCCCCTTAACCAGGAGCGCAAGTCTCGGTTAAGCATTAAGGGCAGAGGACCTTAAATTCTCTTGAGGTGCAGATGTGGAGCCCTCTGAAAGCGAGGACGTGTAGCCCTCTAAAGACGAGGGAGTGTGCAGCCCTCCGAAGGCGAGGACGTGTTGCCCTCTAAAGGCAAGGGCTGAAAAGGGGGACATGTAGTCCTCTGAAGGCGAGGGCGTGTAGCCCTCCGAAGGCGAGGACGTGTAGTCCTCGCAAGGGGAGGACGTATAGTCCTCTAAAGATGAGGGTGTGTAGCCCCCTGAAGGTGAGGACGTGAAGTCCTTTGAAGGTGAGGACGTGCAGTCCTCTGAAGGTGAGGACGTGTAGTCCTCTAATGGCAAGGACATGTAGTCCTCTGAAGGCGAGGACATGTAGTCCTCTTAGGGGGAGGACGTATAGTCCACTGAAGATGAGGGTGTGTAGCCCTCTGAAGGTGAGGACGTGTAGTCCTCTGAAGGTGAGGACGTGCAGTCCTCTGAAGGTGAGGACATGCAGTCCTCTGATGGCGAGGACGTGGAGTCCTCTGATGGCGAGGACATGTAGTCCTCTGAAGACGAGGACATATAGTTGATTCGTGTCTTGTTTCTTCAAAGCTTCTTCTGTATATAGCCTTCATCTTCAAGTGTTTGTAATCTCACAACAAATGGATTCTTTATTCTACTTCTTTGTCTGATGAATTATGGTCGTTGAGGCATTTATTTCCTACATTAAATGCACAACTCTTGTCTATGCAGAGCCCATGCTTATAGGTTGTCGTGTCCAACACTTTAGCAGAAAATCACTTCTTCCATCAGAACAAGTCTACATTACAGAGCGAACCTTTTGATGAAGTGATGGAAGCTTGCTTGTGGAGCTTCTATGGAGGCTGGATCTTTGAGCTTCAATGAGGTCCTTTAATAGTGATTTTCCACCATGGAGATGCAGCAGAAGACAAAGGAGAAGAGGTAAGAGGCGGCACCATCCGCTAGGGAATAAGCCATGGAAGAAGGAGCTTCACCACCAAGATGAGCCTTGGATAAGAAGCTTGGAGAGGATGCTTCAATGGAGGAAAAGAAAGAGGGAGAGAAAGAGAGAGGGGGGAGCACGAAATTGAAGGAAGAAAAAGGGAGAGAAGTTGAACTTTAAGTTGTGTCTCACAAGACTCTCATTCATCAAAGTTACAACAAGTGTTACACATGCTTCTATTTATAGACTAGGTAGCTTCCTTGAGAAGCTTTCTTGAGAAAACTTCCTTGAGAAGCTTCTTTGAGAAAACTTCCTTGAGAAGCTAGAGCTTAGCTACACACACCCCTCTCATAACTAAGCTCACCTCCTTGAGAAGCTTCCTTAAGAAGATTCCTAAAGAAGCTAGAGCTTAGCTACACATACCTCTCTAATAGCTAAGTTCACCTTCTTGAGATGAAAAGCTAGAACTTAGCTACACACCCCCTATAATAGCTAAGCTCACCCCCATGACAAAAAAAACATGAAAATACAAAAAAAAGTCCTTACTACAAAGACTACTCAAAATGCCCCGAAATACAAGGCTAAAACCCTATACTACTAGAATGGCCAAAATACAAGGCCCAAACGAAGGAAAAACCTATTCTAATATTTACAAAGATAAGCGGGCTTATACTTAGCCCATGGGCTCAAAATCTACCCTAAGGCTCATGAGAACCCTAGGGCCTTCCCTTGGATCTCTAGCCCAATCTACTTGGAGTCTTCTACCCAATGCCCTTGCGGGATAGGATTGCATCATGAAGATCAACACTTTCAGACTGTGAACTTCATTTATTCTTCATAGGACTTTGATAGATTGTAAGATAATGTTTTGTACAAAATAGAATCTCAGACGTTGAGTATTAAATGAAGGTCTTAAATACAACACTTAAAGCTATGCTAGATCATGTTTATGAGATATAGTCTTGATTGAGCGTTTGTAGTTTAGTATTTTTCTATTCTTTTTAGCTCAATTGAAACCTATTTGAATCCTATTTTCTCACTTTAACTTATTTTTGGTCTTAGGATAATGATTGAGCTTAATTGATAATTGTGGCTCATTTTCATATTTTTGTGCTTACTTGGCCTATCTGCCTTGTGCAAGGCCTATAGGACACTAAAGAACTTCAAAAAGAGCATGTGAGTAGTCCTTGGAAATCTACGAAAAAGATCTTCAATTTTGTCATGGATAAGCTTGGGCCAATTCTGCCATTTTAAGGGTCAAATTGGGCTTGGAAGTCAAAACATCTGCACTTGAATAATTGGGCTACGAATTTGGGCTTTGCTTTGTGTAATTAGTTTAATTAGGTAGATTAGATAGGCCTAATCAAGACCAATCCCTTTCTTCTGAGTAGTAACTGTATGTATTAATGGAAGTTATTTAGTTAGTTACTTCATTTTGTACAAAAGTAGATTTAGTTACTTGTGCAAGCTTTAGGATCAAACCTTTTCCTCTCTTTTTCTCTCAATTGTTCTTCATTCTTCTTACTCTTTTCACTTTTATTCTTCCTTTTTCTTACACAGATTTTGTGGATCTTCCATTGATGATGATCATGGAAGGCTAAACAATTAATCAATCCAAGGATCCACTCCAAGGAAGGCTGAATTTGAGTTTTGATTTAGTATTTCTAATTTGTGTGAATGTTCATCTTTTTCTTCAATCCTTTTTTCGATTTTCATGATTATTAATATGCTTAAGATTGAAAAAGAATTAGGTTAGGGATTCCTTTCCAAATTTCGAACTTAATCACAAATTGTTTGGATGATATTCCAACCTAATTTGTGATCTCAATGAATTTAGGGATTAATTCGATTGAATTAACTCTGATGACATTGATTGAACATTCACAACTTGATCATTCTCCATAGAACTATGATAATTCGATTTTCATTGGTTTGGTGAATTGGATTGATGATTTCGAATTTGTTTTACAACCTGTTTGTGCAATTCTAATTGTGTTCTGCAACTAAAAGTCTCTTTTAGTTTAGATTTTGCATTTCTATTTTGTGTTTTTCCATTTCTTTCCAGTGCCTACAAACTATTCGTTGAAATTATCCTTGTTGTTTATAAGTTAATTAAAGAAGGAACCAAATTGAATCATATCTCTGAGTCAACTTAGGTTAATCCTATACAGCAGAATTTCCTAATTTTATTTATTTTGAATCGATTCGGCAGTCGTTATCAAGTCTGAAAAATATTAGACACAAAAATACGGATCATGATCTGATAGCACATTAGACATAACTTTTATCATTTGTATTTATTTTCATTTAATCAAAATAATTAGGAGTCCTGATTTGTCTTTAAGACAAAAATGTCTTTTGACTTAAGATTGACTGATTGTTGAAGAGAGAAAGGAGAGGAAGAGATTGTGAGTTAAAATCCCTCAACAAACAAGAAATTAACAACTAACATTTGTCTTTCAAAAAAAAGCTTAATGTTACTTTTGGTCCATTAAGTTTATTTTTAGTTTTGTTTTGGTACATTAAAGTGAAAAGGTTTTGTTTTGGTCTTTTATGTTTTCAAAAGTTTTCTTTGGTCCATTTTTCCTATTTCCATTAACAATGTTAGTGGTTTTGTTAACTTCAATTTTAAAAGGATTCATTTAAAATAGTGGTGGCGACTAAAAATCACTATTATTTTTATTTTACTTTAAAAATTATAGGCCACAAAATTGAAAAACCTTTTTCAAATGTTTTTTTCACCCTCTTCTAGAAATACCAAATCAAGACTATGAAACACACAAATTCGTGCAAGAATTGTAGCACCAAACTCGTCCACTATGCTCCCCGAAGGATAGTTCCCCAATTCCCTCAACATCTTCTTGACAAAGGTCTTGAGCTTGAACATCACAGCTTCGTCAGAGGAGGCTTGTCCCAGTAGTGGCGGGGTTTGAAGGAGTTGTTGACAGGATGAGGGGGTGGTGGGATGGTTTGTCGTTGGTGTTGGATCGAGTGGCCTCAAAATAATTAAGAATGGGGGTTGAATTAATTATTCCTAAACCTTTACTAATTAAAAAATTACTCTTCTAAGGCTTTTACTAAATTGTTAAGAGAATGAGGAGTAGAAGAGAAACTTAACAGAAAGTAAAAGCGGAAATTAAATGCACAGCGGAAAGTAAAAGAGTAGGGAAGAAGGAAACAAACACACAAGAGTTTTTATACTGGTTCGGCAACAACCCGTGCCTACATCCAGTCCCCAAGCGACCTGCGGTCCTTGAGATTTCTTTCAACCTTGTAAAAATCCTTTTACAAGCAAATATCCACAAGGGATGTACCCTCCCTTGTTCTCTTTGAACCTAGTGGATGTACCCTCCACTAGAACTGATCCATAAGAGATGTACCCTCTCTTGTTCTCAGTCAAACCCAAGTAGATGTACCCTCTACTTGTACCACAAAGGATGTACCCTCCAATGTGTTAAGACAAAGATCTCAGGCAATTAAACCTTTGATACTTTGTGAATGGGGATACAAAAGAATTCTCAGGCGGTTAGTCCTTTGAAAACTTTTGTATTAGGGAATGGGAAGAATCAAAAGAATTCTCAGACGATGTCATTTTGAATTCTTTGACAAGGGAGAAGGGACACACAAAATAATTATGGCGGTTAGTCCTTTGTTCTTCTGGAAAAGGGAGAAGAGACACACAAAAAGAATTCAGGCGGTTAGTCCTTGGCGAATTCTTTTTGGCAAAGGGAGAAGAGAATGAATAAAATGAATAGCACAAGTTTTCAAGGTTTAGAAAACCAGAAAACTTTGAAAAGCTTTTGGTACAAAGAAGAAGAAGAAGTTCAAAGAGATTCAAGGCTTATTAAGGATTGTATGAATAAGTGTAAAAAGTATTGAATGAATAAGTGTATAACAAAGCCTTGCTTTTATAGACTCTTCATGTCTGGTCAAGAAGACCATTTACAAGAGTTATAACTTTTAAAAAAACTTAAAACCAATTTGAAAAAGTCAAAAACCTTTTGAAGAGTTACATCTTTTTGATTTATTCAGAAACAATCACTGATAATCGATTACCAAATCAGTGTAATCGATTACACAAAGCTTTTATGTAAAAGGATGTGACTCTTCACATTTGAATTTGAATTTCAACGTTCAAAGGCACTGGTAATCGATTACCAAAACATTGTAATCGATTACAACTTTTTGAAATTAATTGGAACGTTGTAAATTCAATTTGAAAACTTTTTCAAAACAATTTTGCTACTAGTAATCGATTACAATAATCTGGTAATCGATTACCAGAGAGTAAAAACTCTTTGGTAAACATGTTTTGAGAAAAATCTTGTGCTACTCAATTTTTGAGAAAAAAATTTCATACTTATCTTGATTGAGCCATCTCTTGATTCTTGAATCTTGAGTCTTGAATCTTGATCTTGATTCTTGAGATCTTGAACCTTGAATCTTGATTCTTGAGATCTTGAACCTTGAATCTTGATTCTTGACTCTAAACTTTCTTCTTGAGTCTTGAATTCTTCTTGATTTACTTGAGTTGTGCTTTGATTGATCTTTGATTCACTTGAGTTGTTCTTTGATTGATCTTTGAGCTTTTTGTCATCACCTTTGTCATCATCTTTTGTTATCATCATTGTTATCATCAAAACACCTTTGAATCACCTTTGATTCACCATGAAGCTTTGCTTCTACAGTTGGGTTTGGGGTCACTATCGGCATGATGGTGGTGCTCTTGTCGAGTGGTAGAGAAAGAAATAAGGAAAGAGGGGAAGAGAAAGAAAGACAAAAAGGAAAAGGAAAAGGAAGAAGTGTGGTGGTGCAATGGTTGCTTTGATTTGATGAGGGATTCGAGGTTGGTCTCCAAGACGAGGAAGTGGAATAAGAGCACTAGGAGTGTAGGAGCATGAAGTGGATGGCAACAATGGAGTTGTGGAGGTGCTACAAACATGGTCGAAGAAGATGAACAAGAGAAAGTTATTTTTAAAAAAAATAAGATAAAGATAATAGCAATTAAAAATTGTTATTATTTAAAATTAATTATTTTAAAATTTTAAAGTCAACAAAACTACTAATTTTATTAACTAGAAATAGAAAATATAGACAAAAATAAAACTTTTAAAGGCTAAAAATATAACTTTTTAAATTTAATATAACATAACCAAATGATGTGCCATATTTTCTCCTATTTCTTAACCCTTTTTGCACCATTTTAAGTACTGATTAGTCTTAATTGTCAAATTAATTAGGCAGTTTTATTATTTGGGCCCATTCAGCTAATTTGATGTTTTTAATCTTATTTCAGGAATTAATGAAGCATTGGGCTTGAATCTAGAATTGGGCTTGGGCTTGAATCCAGAATTGGGCTTTGACTTGAAGAGGGCAGACTAATTTATTCTACAAAATTAGATCTTATCTTATCTTATCTTATCTAGATATTATTTAGATTTGATCTCATCTAGATATTATTTCATCTAGATCTTATCTTATCTTATCTTATCTAGATTTGATTTGATTTTACGTATGGGCTTGGATTTAAAACAGATTTGTAAGCTTTGGGGCTGAAAACATATATAACATCACCAAGGTTCTAGTTTAGCTCTCTATCCTCTCTCTCTTCTATTTTTTCGTTTTTAGTTTTAGTCTCTCTCTCCTCTCTCTCTTTTATTTTTCGTTTTTTTTACAATTCCAGTTCAGACTTTTAGTTTTATCAATAAAATTTCGTTCTCTATCTGATTAATGGAAGGCTAAGTCCTCAGCGTTGTTTTCTCTTAAGGATCAAGCACAGTTCTCTTTGAGGATCTATTATTATTGTTAAATTTTGTTCAGTTATTTTTCCTCTTCACTAATTACTCTGAATTTGTTGCTACTAATTCATGCATGCTTAGTGCTTGATTAATTGTTTCTGCGCTTAATTTACGTTCAATCTTAATGATCGTTTATGAGTAATTGGTGTATGTGATGCTTAATCACATAATGAATGCCTTATGTTGAATTTCGCTTAGTAATTTAATTTAGGGTTGGATTAAGTGGTTGAACTGAATAAGGATAAATTCTCGCAACCTAGTATAAGAGACTTGCTTGTGAATCAATGGGAAGCAACGTATTTTAATTATGATATTTTCTAATTAAATTTTACTCGCTGTTTAATTTACAAAAGCAAACAATCCCCCGCCCCCCAATTTGTTACTATTCCCTACTATCCGTTATGAACATTTGGTGTATCATTGCTCGTTGGGAAACGACCTAGGATCACTTCCTAGTTACTACATTTTAATATTTATTTGATTCGGGTACGGCCTCGATCACCAAACTAGAAGCAAACAGTTTTCTTTCTAATAATCTTTCACAGCTACACTAATCAGCCTACTATTCTTGTTTGACATAGAAAGAAAGAACCCGGAGAGATCCTTTGGGGGAGCCAATGCAGAGATAAAGGGGCAACCAACCAAAAAGAGTGATTCAATTGGTTGAGCAAGATGTCGACATCGACGAACCTGGTGGTCCTGGACAATGGCGGTGGGCTAATAAAAGCAGGCATCGACGGCGAGCACGACCCCTTCGCCATAGTCCCAAACTGCCTTTACCGCCCCCCCAACATCGAAGAAGTGGCTCCACCTCTACTCTGGCAATGAAGACCTCACCTCTACCGCCATGCGCTACCCCGTGGACCGCGGCTACCTCATAAACCCGGACCTACAACACAAAATCTGGTCCCACCTCTTCTCCTCCGTCCTCCACACAAACCCTTCCAAATCCTCTCTCATCCTCACAGAGCCTCTATTCACAGCCCCCTCCATCCAATGCTCCATGGATGAACTCATCTTCAAGGACTTTAACTTTTGGGCCCTCTACCTGGCCGATTCTGCCTCTGTCGTCTACCTCTACAAGGCCAGCCGCAACAATGCCAACGGGATCCTCTCCAAGGCCCAACAAAGCCTCGTCATGGACTTGGGCTTCTCCTTCACCCACACCTCCCCCGTCTTTCACAACTTCGCCCTCAACTACGCCATCAGGAGAATCGACCTCAGTGGCAAGGCCCTCACTAACTACCTCAAGGATCTCGTCTCCTTCCGCTCCGTCAACATCATGGAAGAGACTTTCATCATCAATGATGTCAAGGAGAAGCTCTGCGGCTTGTGGGGGATTGATAAGAAATAATAATGGTAGATTCATTAAAGGGTTTGTTGTGAGCATTGGAAGTTGCAATGCCCTTTGGGCTGAGTTATGGGGTTTGTTTAAGGGTATTCAACTGGCGAGAGCCATGCATCTTCATCAAGTCTATTTTGAAATGGGTTCTTTACAAGTGGTCAAGTTTTTCAAGGAGAGAAAGTCTCAGTCTAGACATCTTTAGCCTATTATTGATGACATCATTCAAAACCTTAGCAAAACGGATTAGATAACTAAGCTTTCCCGTTCCTATGGGGAGGCCAACCTCTAGGAAAACTTCCTGGTGAACTATGGGCATCATATTGAGTCTCATTTTCTTGTTATAGATGTTGTTCCCCCAACTATGATATCCTCCTTACTGTTAGAGGATAGGAGAGGGATAGCTTTTCCACACTTTGTTGCACTGTAGTTTTTTCTTTGGTTTTACCCAGTAATAAAAAAGAACAATTGAATGTGTAAAAAGTGTGACAATTGCGCCTTGTCCTTAAGTTTTTGTAGACCATTTTGTCATTAAATTGTAATGTTCAAGGACCAATATGATATTAAGTTATACGAAACGTAATTGTTTCATTTCTTGCATATTCATAGCTAAATTAGAATTTTTATTTTTTCAAGAACTAAATTGTCATCATGGCTTTACACTTTCATGGACAAAAGTGGATATTTTCCTGGTGTTTTATTCTAAAAGCAACTTAATAGTAAAATTCAATATTTAATTTTTTATCCAACGTAAAAGCTATCCAAAATTACTTCAACTTAATTCATGTAGGTAGGACCCAGAATCAATTCTTCAAAGTGAGACCAAGCAATTGAACATTTAACTAAAAACACCTTAGCTAGTACTTCAGTACTTTAATTTATTTTTGACAACTCAACATAAAACTAAGCACATACTTAAACTGATTTTTGACGACTCAACATAAAACCAAACGCACATTAATTGTTAGGTATGCTCATTTTTGTTATGCTATAGTTTGTTGCTTCATTAGGATAATATTGCGGCCTGAGAAAAAGATTTCACATACACAAAGGAATTTGTTAAGTATCCAGATCAGGCACAACACTATCTTGCATTGAGGGAGTGTGGCCTTCCTTCTTCACCATCAGTGGATGCACCAGGGGATGTGAAATGCCTGGAAATTGCTAAGCAGCCAGAGGACAGGAAGATAGTTGATTTGACAAAAAATGTATTTGCAAGAATTTCTTGTAGTGTGATATTCATTTGTTTCAATGATTTGATGTTTGGCTTTCAGTTTGTGTGATCCTTAAGAATTTGACTTGACAAACAAACAGTTTCTTGTGCCAAAGATGATATTTCGTCCTGCTGATTTGGGTCTATCAATACAATGTGATTTTGGTTAATTCTTTGCTTGATGAATTTCTTAAGTGACTGTAAATGAGGGTCTTAGTCGAATTTTATTATTTGCTCATTATGATAAGGTGGTTGTTCTTTTATCTGTAAAATGTTGAGCAAAATGGTTTGCAAGAATGAACCAAGTTGAGCTAGTTGAATGCATTGTACGTGTTGTTAATGTGTGTCATCCACATCTTCACCCTGTACTCTATGAAAGGAAACAAGCTCAGACCATTATTGATGGCCTTGTTTGTAGATATTTGCATTTTTCTTAATTTGAAACACTCATTTTTAAATGTTGTGTGTGTGTGTGTGTGTATTTTTTTTTGTAGCATCATTTTAACTGGTGAAAGCACCTTATTTCCTCAGTTTGTTGAGAGACTGTAAGTTTTTTGTTTGGATCACTGCACTTTGTACCATGATGCCATAAATTTTATGCACTTTTGTGATCTATCTTTCTTGCCCTGTATAGCATGTTGTAAATGTTTAATTAATTGATTTTAAATGTTGTAGCGAGAAGGAGCTTCGGCCTCTAGTTCCTAATGACTATCGTGTGAAGATAGCAACTCAAGAAGAGTAAACATCTTCCCAAAATAGTTTGTTCATTTCAAGTTGATATTTTCCATAAAAGAAATTATTGTTCTTCTTCAGTCCCTTACTAGGTGTTTGGCGTGGAGGGTCACTGTTGGCATCAAGTCCAGACTTTGAAGCTATGTGTGTGACCAAGTCTGAGTATGAGGAGCTTGGTTCTGCTAGATGTCGCAAGAGATTCTTTCATTAAATATACATGCTGTCATACCCTAATTTCGTCTGGGGACCATTGTTTGATGACATGCAACCTTTGTTTGACCGCTTCGAGGTACTTGGCACCCTTTGTTGCACAATACGTGAAGTTCTGAGACATGCCGAAAATCAAAAGGAAGCATTGTTACGCAATCCGTGAAATTCCGTAACATGTCGAAAATCAAAAGGAAGTATTGTTACGCAATCCGTGAGTTTCCGTAACATTCCGAAAGCTAAAAAATGAGTAATTACATGACCCGTAAAGTTTCGTAACCTTACGGAAAGAAAACAAGTATCGTTACAAAATTCGTAAAGTTTCGTAACGTTGCGGAAAAAGAATCACCAAAAAAGCAAAAGGGGGTGTGCATTTAGTAAAAAGGGGGTGTAAATAGAAATTAGAATCTAGGTCCTTCAACACATTTTGGAAGTTGGGTTGCTTAAGGAGAAAGCAACTGGGCGGCAAGCTCCTCCACATTTTTGAAAAATGGTTTCCGGGGCTTCCGTCGATTCCGTAATGCTTACGTAAAATTTCCGAAAACCTTGGGTAAGCATATTCCACTTAACATTGGTGAAAGGGAAGAGAAAAATAGATGAAAGTTAAGTCATATATGCTTCCGTAAGGCTTCCGTAACTTTTCCGTAAATTACACAAGAAGGTGGGGTGAACTTATTAAGATAGAGGTGTAAATAGCAATTCGAGTCTAGGCCCTTTTGGAACATTTTGGAAGTTTGGTTGCTTAAGGAGGAAGCAACTGGGCGGCAAGCTCCTCCACAGTTTTGAAAAATGGTTTCCGGGGCTTCCGTGGCTTCCGTAATGCTTCCTTAAAATTTTCGAGAACCTTGGGTAAGCATATTCCACTTAACATTGGTGAAAGGGAAGAGAAAAAAGATGAAAATCAAATCCGAAACACTTCCGTAAGGCTTCCGTAACTTTTCCGTAAAATACAAAAAGGGGGGTGAACTTAGTAATTCGGGTGCGCTTAGAAATCTTCTTCATTAAGTCTCTGGGCAGTAAGCACCTCCCTTTTTTCCTATAAATAGGGGCGGGGGAGCTGTTTCAAAATGTTCAAGACCCCTTGGCTATGCATTTCGGCTATTTTGGGCAAAAAAACACGTTTTCGTGAAGAAAAATCGAGTCGAAGTGTTTCCGTAACGCCTCCGTAAGTGATTCTGTGGAAATTCTTCATCGTTCCTCGTCGTTCTTCACCGTTCTTCGTTCGTTCTTCATTCTTCAACGGGTAAGTTTTCGAATCTGAGACTTTCAATTCATTTCTTGTTTTGTGTACTTTCACTTTAATTTCGTTTACTTTTAGTTTTCTTTTCTTCCGTTTTTGACGTGCTTTAGTCATTTACTTAAGTCATTCTCTCACCTAATCAAAAGATAAAATAAATTTCCACCGATCATTTGATTTGTAATATCCGTTAATTTCTGTTAAAATGAAATCTGACCATTCGGTCATACCGTAACCACATTGGAAACCAAAAAGAGGTAAAATAATAATATAATAATCAAAAAAATATCTTTTAGTAAAATAAACCAAAAAAATCAATCGGATGTTTCTCTTTGGGATTTCTCTTTCTTAATTGAATTGACTAATAACTAAAGTGAAACTAAGGCTAAAATCAACTCGCAAAGTCAAGCTCGTCCGCAAAAAATCACTAAAAAAGATTTTAAGGTTCGATACCCCAGTTTTTCTCATCAAGTAAAATGGATCATTTTAAGGTCCAACACCTTAAAAGGACCACCGTCCAAGTAAAAAGAATCGCTTGATTCGCCCTTTAGAAAGAACTACATAGGTCTGATTTCCTCTTCGGTGGAGGATACGTTGGAGCAAGAGCCCCGCTTTTGTCGACCTCAAAAATAAAAAAGATAAAAGTTTAGGTACACAATTTCACACAATTCTAATTTAAGGCTGTTGTCCTTTGGAACAAACATGAGAGGTTCTAATACCTTCCTCAAACGTAAATACAACTCCCGAATCTGGAATATTCTTCATGACCGGTTTCCTTCGGTTTTTCCGACGTTTTCCACAAATAAACGTTGGTGGCGACTCCGCGCATTTTCCTCCTTTGGAAGACGCACTCGTGAGTCTCGCCTCGCTCGCCCGCAAAAGGGTAGGTTGCGACAGTTGGCGACTCCACTAGGGACAAGAAGCATTGTAGGGCCCTGAAGCATAAGGTGCAAGGTCTAATTGATGCGGCCTGGTTGAAATTTGAGGAGAATCGCGTGTAAATCCCGACATTGACAAGAGATGCCACACATGGGGCAATTTTGAAAGCTGTTGTTAGATGTCTCTAATAACTCATCAGGATTTTCAAGTTTGTACCATTATTGTAAACCACAGTTACAATGTTAAATGAAATGGATAAAGTTGATATCTTTGTCCCTCATCCTCTCACAAACGCATCTTTGCTTATTCAACTTTCACCGGAATGTGGGTGCAAGCCATTGGTCTGTTTGCTCAAGCGACCTGTGCTCCTGATTTTGGACTTCCAAGACCGTTCAATCAGAGATTACTCGTCTTGCACGTTGGTGGGGGTGCCGTAAAACAACGAGTAAAGTTCAAAACAAATAAGTTTGAAAATAAAAATAAAAAAAGAGTTCAAAAAGAAAAAAAAGCATTTGATTGACTGTGTTTTCAAGACGTTCATGTGACCTCATTTTATCATTCCGGAAAGTTTGTCTTTTTAGAGAGAAGTGAGTTATCAAGAATAGGATGTTGGACAAATGGCCTCAGTTACCTTAAGAAAAAGGGGGGTTGAATTAAGATACAAAGACTATTCCCCAATTAAACTTTCACTCTCTCTTTTCGGATTAACAATGCACCCTTAACATGAATTACTCAAAAAACAATTCAAAATAAACTTCTTTAAAGCAAAAGATAAATAGCAATAAATAAAAGAAGTTTAAGGGAAGAGAGGAATGCAAACTTGATTTATACTGGTTCGGTCACTTCTTGTGCCTACGTCCAATCCTCAAGCAACCCACTTGAGATTTTCCACTCTCTTTGTAAAACTCTTTTTACAAAGTCTGAGCCACATAGGGACAACCCCTCCCTTGTGTTCAGGAATCCTCTACAACAAGAGACCCACGGTCTCTTAATCCCTTTTTAGAAATAAGAAGAAGAGAAGAATAAATCTCTCTTAAAAGAGATAGATTGTACAATGAAGATCAATCAAAATTCCTTATTGAATATGCAAGTGGTTGACCAAGGAATCTTTTTGAGAGGATAAGACATTTCAGTTCAGAAAAACTCTTAATCTTTTGAGAGGATAAAACTTTTTGGGCAATGAAAACTCTCTTTAAATTCGTGTTTCCAAGTCACCTTTGATGGCCATTCATAAAACATTTGAATAGATGTGACTCATGGAAATTATTTTCTGAAAATCCCCTCTGGTAATCGATTTCAAGACTTGTGTAATCGATTACAGGCTTTAAAATTTGAATTAAAACGTTCAATAAACTGCTGGTAATCAATTACCATCCATGCGTAATCAATTACACATTATAAATTTTGAATTCAAATTTCTAGTGACTGTGATAAACATTTTCAGCTGCTGGTAATCGATTACCAAAGAGTAAATCTCAATTTAAAATGATTTAGATAGAATTCTTTGGCCAAACCTTTTTCTTTGGAAACTTCTTCCTAAGATTCTAGAGATCAACTTGATCATATATCTTGATTTTCTTGGATTCTTGGATTCTTGTCTTGGAAGCACTTGATCCTTTGGCATCATCAAAACATCAAAACATCTTGCTTCTACATAGGAGTCATTTGACTTAATCCATCAACTGAAAAAAATCTTTCAACTATTTCTCGTCCTTGGAAAATTCTTTTTGCAAGAATCAACTGCTTCTTTCGCTCTTCCCCATTACGAGGTTGTGAAAACAAGACAATGATGGTTACCTCAAAGCCTTACACTGGGGCAATGAAGGGCACCGTGCATGAACCTCAAGCAAACCTAGAGGCAGATTAGAAGTTCTCACCCAATAGGTTCCCTGCTACAAGGTCGTGACGAAAGACAATGATTGGTACCTCAAAGCCCTACACTAGGGCAATGAGGGGCATCGTGCATGAGCCTCAAGTGAACATAGGGGCAGATCAAAAGTTATCACCCGTCGATGTTTTTTTAAACAAAAAAAAGGGGGGGGGGGACAAACCCTGGAATTTCAATGGATTGATTAAACGTCAAACGGCTCCATTGTCGTCACTCCAAAATGGTCAAGTGACTAAATCAAATAGAACAAACCCTCTGAGGGAGTTCCTGGAGAGATTTGCAAAGATAGGATAAGGTTGCATGAATTATCGCCTCTTTCAAAAGGACAGTCACTCTGTGTTTTCCAAAAAAAAAAAATTAAAATCACAAAATATGGAAAGAATGTCATGAACATTGTACAACTTTCCATTACATTGCATTGTTTCATATAAAGTCCGCATTTACCAAATTTCACGACAAAGGTTGCATGCATCTGCATCCCTAAAATTCATGTTAACTGCATAGATTTCCTACATCTAATGTCCAATCTTTTGAATTTGGAATGACCGGCCCTCTCAATGAGTCAATCTCTTGCTTTCTCATAAGGGCGGACCCTTGGGTACTAGTACCCTCACCTTCAGAGGACTGCACATCCTTACTTTCAAAGGACTATGCGTCCTCGCCTTCAGAGGACTACACGTCCTCCCTTTCAGAGGGCTATACGCCCTCGCCTTCAAAGGGCTGCACGCCCTCGCCTTTAGAGGGCTATGCATCCTCATTTTCAGTGTGTTCCATATCCACACCTTAAGAGAATTTAGGGTCCTTTGCCCTTAGATGCTTAACCGAGACTTGCGCTCCCGGTTAAGGGGCCAGTAGTTTCCTTTTCTTAGTTCCTGGGCCACCCCCTGATATTGGAGGGCGACCAACTGTGCGAGCACAACCAGAGAGGGAGGCTATCACGCAGCTACTATACATACCGGGGCAAGATTTCACCCGTGCCGCTGCAAAGAGACGAGGGTGGATCATGCGCCCCAACATGACCACTCTTACACAGATATAGATGATGTTGCTACTTAGCAACATTCTGCCCAACGACCGCAATGTCGATCTCCCCCTATGGAAGTATCAGTTGGTCTGTGTCGTTCTGACATAGGTAAGTATGCATGTGGCTAAACTGATTTTTGATGTCATCTATTGTTTGCAGGGATCGCGCCCGCAAGACACCCAATGGACCCGAAGAAGTCCAACAAGGCTCTGGGGTTTCTAGCTCTGGTTACGGGCCTTTGTCAGTCCTACAGGGTGCTCGTCCCCCCCCAGCAAGTTCATGCCATTGTGACATAGGTAAGTAGGCACATCTCTCAACTGGTTTCTGATGTCATCTATTGTTTGTAGGGATCACGCCCACAAGACACCCTGTGGACCCGGAGAAGTCCAACAGGGTCTTGGAGTTGCTAGCTCTGATTACGAGCCTCTATCGGTTCTACGGGGTGCCTGTTGCCCCCAGCAAGGTCATCAGGCCCCCTACTAATCGAGCTTTCATCAAGAAGTACTGTGCCCCTAGGCAGGCATAGGGCGAAACACCCCAGCAGCCTGGGGATGGCCTGCAGCAGGCAACAGACGCACCGCCACCACCTCTAGAGTTCACCTCAGCTCATCCACAAAAAGGTTAGAGCGTTGCCTACGGCACATGGCCGACCAATAGGCGACCAAGTCCAAAGCCAAAGGTAAGCAAAGTACTAGGTCCGTGACCGACAAGTCATAAGGCGTCCAGCTCAAGACGTTAAAGAAGCGCTACTAGGAGGCAACCTAGTACCTTTTAAATCTCTGCTTGTTATTTGATCACTTTTGTTTCTCAAGTCATAGCAGGACACACCTAGTTGCTCATGATCCTAGGAATTTAAATAAAACAAGCACAAGCTCGGAAGGTAGTCATACCTCACAAAATATACATATATATATATATATATATATATATATATATATATATATATATATATATGTATGTATGTATGTTTAGGTAGTGAAAATACCTTAGATATGCATGTATGTAAACAAAAAAATACTTCACAAAATATATATATATGTATGTTTAGGTAGAAAGATACCTTAGATATGCATGTATGTAGCAAAAATGCTTCACAATATATATATATATATATATATATATATATATATATATATATATATATGTTTAGGTAGCAAGATACCTTGGATATGCATGTATATAGCAAAAATATCTCACAAAACATATATATGTATGTTTAGGTAGCAAGATACCTTGGACACGCGTGTATATAGCAAAATACCTCACAAAAATATACGTATGTTTAGGTAGCAAAATACCTCATGGAAAAAAAGAGAGCAAAAAGAGCGAGCAAGAAAAGAAAAAGAAGGAAGAAAAAAAGAAAATAAATAAAAAATAAAAAGTTGTCTAGCTAAAAAATAACATGCTTGTGAAAAGAGATAATTTCCAACTTTTCTTTGAAAGATTTTACTGATCTTAACCAGTTTTTGAAAAAATGTGTATACACCTGAAGGATGAATGCTGTGAAAATTTTCCCGAACGCCCAAAATGGACTCGGATGAATGCATGATTTGATAAAAGAACATATTTTGGAAACACTGGGTTGACTTAAAATAGGGAAAATGAATCCTGAGCCCTAGTGTCACATGACCATAAAAACTTGATGCTTGAGTGTCCACATGGGTGCATGCTTGACCAGTTTTGCATAAAATTTCCTAATCATCATTGTTGCATGTATCATGGAAATAATGTAGGACATCCCCTTTATCCCCGAACCGCTGGCCAAACCCTGGCATATATCATGACCAGCCGTTCTACAAGCCTTGAGCCAAAATCCCAACTTATCATAAACCTTGACCCAGGGTGAGAATGTCAATCCTTGCCCTCGGAAAACAACAAATAAAAAGAAAAGGAAAATTCCCTATCAAAAGAGTGGCAGAAAGCAAAAAAGAAAGAAAGTTCCCAATCAAAAAGTGGGAGAAAGCAAAAAAGGAAAGAAAATTCCCGATCAAGGATCGGAAGAAAACAGAAGAAACATCCAGAAAGGTCTTTGGACCAGACAATATCTGAACAGTACAGAATTGTCACCAAGTAAACAAGAAAAAGGAAACCAGGACCTAAAGTGGTCCTCTCCCTTTGATTGCCGACAAAATCCTGTGCGCTAGTGACTTTCTCGCCACGCACTAAACAAAAACAGAAAAGGAAAAGGCAAAAACACTCAAAGCCAAATTCCCCACCTACAAACCATTCCCAAAATAAGTCCTATTGATCCATGATCACGCATGTAATCTTTGATTTGATAGGAAATGATTTGCAAAATCAAGTCATGACATATATATGGTTCGGAATTAGGATAAAACACTTACCTGTGTGAGATTGATACACTTTGAGTGATTTTCTCCTATCTTTGTTGGACCCAGTGTTTCCTCTAAATGGTCGTTTAGAAACGAAATGCTAACATCCAAAATCTCATTTACGGTTATGAGAAAATTTCATCAGCATTCTCTCCTTCCCCGATAGACACATTGTTTTTCATCCAAAAAGCATATGTTGCTCTGATCAGTTGGAAGTTTTGTCTCTTTACTAAAGCATGTTCGCATTTTGGTGAAGAAAACATCGAGACTATTTTTAGTCTCACAGTTATCAAGAACTACGTAGGTCTGAGTTCCTCATCACAAATTAAGGATACGTAGGAGCAAAAGCCCTGCTTTTGTCGACCACCCCACTTTTTGTTACCGTGACCCAAGGGTCTAGTGGCATGCGGAGCCACATGACCGTGGGATCCCCAAATTCGTATGTTCCATCATTTATCATTTGTATGTTATCTTATTTCTATGACTTAAGGGACTAACGTTTGTTTCGTTTTGATTGACTTTTGTTTTGTACATACATATCGTTTGAGTCGTTACGTTAGTACTTGTTTCATTGTTGTCAATAGTGTCTGTTGAAATTCCGAAATCGCGTAGAATTTTTCATTTAGGATTGTCGTCCTATATATATACACACACACTGAATAATATATATATATATAATTATTTAAATGTAACACTTACAAAATTCCGGGTAGAAATTCTAGGATGTTACATTAATCTCTCTAGAAAAATATATCTTTTATTTTTTGTTTTGATTAATTTTAGTTTTAGGTAGTTTAAACATTAACAAGTTTTTGACGTAGTTGCCTACCAGGGAATAATTGTTTGAAATTCAAATTAAAATCTTTTAGATTTTATTTTATATTATCTTTTAGGGAATTATATTCATAGATTAGGTAGTTATCTTTAAATTTATTAAGAAATTATCATAACTATTATCTTTCTAGATTTTATTTGTTAGGTTGTTATTTATATTATCTTTTGTCTTTATCATATTAGATTTAATTGATTTATCCTTTCAATTTATCTTTTTAAATTTTCAGCATTTGATTTTGTTTTCCTTTTTAACTTTAAAATCTCAAAATATACATATAGATAAAGATATAATTCGGCTTTCTTATAAGATCATAGATTTATATTTTCAATTTATCTTTCTAATTTATCATTTAGAATTTCAGCATTTAGTTTTTCTTACTTTTTTCCCTTTTGATAAATAAATTTTAAAAAAAAAGACAAATATATTTCAGTTTTTATTTTGTCTTCAATTTTTAGCATTAAATTTTAGTTTCCCTTTGTGATAAAATTTCAAAAAATTATCGTTTTGCGTGTAACTTAAAATTTAACAAAACCAACCTCTGAATCACGCTCAGGGTCTCATTCTGAGCGTTTTGATATATATATATATATATTGCCTATCTTCGAAAATGGACCCCGACAGGTGCAGAGAAATGCGAGGAACTAGAATCAGAGAGGTGGCATGCAAACCGAGGCAGGATTTTAGCATCCAAAAAGGTCCAGTTTTTTTCTCCTTTATGACTGAGTATGAGGTCAAATCAAAGGAAAAGGTGGGCCCTTTTAGCTCCAATTAAAATAGGACATGTGGCATTTGCTTTTTGAAAAGAAAATGAAAAAGAAAAGAAAACCCTTTTTTTATAAAAAAAAAAAGCCAAATCCTCTCTCCTTTTTTCAGAAACTTCCAGCAGCCCTCTTTCTCCCTCCATGTTGCTTTTTCTTCCTCTTCTTCTCCTCCATTGTTGTCCCTCTTGAAGCTCCAAATTCCTCTTCATTTCTACCCCAAATTGCAAGGAAAAGCTATTTTTGAAGTCTAGGAGCCTACCTCTACTTCGTGGGGCCTTAAATTTCAGGTAAGGGTGTACTTCTTCTCACTTGAAATCTGTGGGTGTTGGGTTTTTGGGAGCTATAATGGGTAGTTCTACTAGGTTATTGCTTTAGGGTAGTTGTTTGTGAAGGAAATTGTTGAAATTATGCTAAACTTGACATGTTTGATGTAAGTAAAATTACCCATGTTGATTTAGGGTTTAATAATGATGCTTTGAGATATATGTATGCTTAAAATGTAGATAGAAAACTGGTAGAGAGGATGGGGAGAGTTAACTTAGAGTTAAATGTGAGATTGGTAGTGTTGTAGGTGGAAAAGTGTGAGATTTTGAGGGTTAGAAAGCCAAATTTGGGGTTAGTAGAAATTTGAGTCTAAAGTGAGTTGATTCTAGTTTAGAATGTCAATTAGGACTTGTAGGAGAGCTTGGTTGGAGCAAATGAGAAAAATGTGTGACAAATGTGAAAGAAAAGAGTCATTTATAGGGTAAATTGGGTGTTGAGAGGTCAAATTTTGAATAGGTGGAGATTTCACCTTAAAATCAGTTTGAGCAAGTCTAAATCAATCTAATAGACTTGATGAAGATGAGAGTTTACCCCAAAATTACCCAATTTTCATTTTCACCTTTCAAACCTTGAGAATTCACTAAATTGGTGGGTTTTGGATACCTATATTTTGCTTTACCTTGGTTTGAAGTTTGTTTTTGATTTGAACATGATTTATACATGGTTTAGGACTTGTAGGATCCAATTTGAGTGAAAATGGATACATGCAAGCTAGAATTCGAAATCTGCCAAATTATGCAGAAAAAGCTGTCAAATTGTGCAACAAATTTTGCCAATTATGCAGAAAAAAAATGGTTGTGCAATGTTGATTTCTGTTGTCACGGGAAAGGTAGCATATCTCGTGTTCTAGACGTACTTTAGCAGATCCCAACGGTTAACACTTAGATTTCTGTATTAGGAACCCTCAATTAAATTTTCAAGGCGATCCAATGGTTAACGAATCGGAACAAAGAGAATGTTACTGAGGTATGTGAGTAGGAAAAACTGTGGAATTCGAATGAGTCTTGTGCAAAGTTTTCTGCCTCCACTCTGTTTTCTTGGTTTAGGGTAGTTTCATGACAAATGGAATTGAATTGTTGGATATTGTGAAAGCTTGGCGGGGTTGACGGGGACCCGGGCTGAGAGAAACGAGGAGAAGGCTACGTGCGTGCACGTGAGCTAAATTTAAAGGTGGGCAACTGGGGATGGTGTGCTTATGCCTGACTTGTGGAAATGGGATAGTTGATTTGTGCCATCGCCCGATCGCCACCTAGTACCACGTATGACGGGTGCCCCATAATCCAATAAGCTTGGTGTGAGAAAGCATGGAAGAGTCAGTCTTCCTACTTTTATTTGTTGACCACAGAGTGGTACCTGGAGATATGTCGCGGGGGTCAGGAGACCTTGGGGACGTCAGGTGGGGTGCTATTGCCCAAAACCAAGCTTGGCCAATCCCGACCCAACCCGAGCATAATCAGTTAGTGAGAACCTGTGACGTACCTAAGCAGGCGAGCTCCTAGTAGTCAACCAATAAAAGAACAAAGTCCACGAAGCAAGGAGGCTTGTGTGGCGGCTGGCCAGCTATTTATCTTGGGTGTTATCTGAAAAATACCCTCTGGTAATCGATTACCATTCGTGGGTAATCGATTATAGGGTTTAAAAATTGAAACAGGGTGTTCAGTAGCTTCTGGTAATCGATTACCAATTGTGTTTAATCGATTACACTGTGTGATATGCTACTGGTAATCGATTACCAGTTGTGTGTAATCGATTACATAGTGTTACCTGCTACTGGTAATCGATTACCATTTATGTGTAATCGATTACACAGTGTAACTTTTAGATTCCAATGTGCAAAGGCTGTGTAATTCATTTTTGGGCACTGGTAATCGATTACATACTTTGGTAATCGATTACCAGAGAGGAAATCCCTTGAAAAAGACATTTTGACTATGCGTAGCCGTTATGGGACGCATTGTATTGTTACCTGTGTAGTTAGATTTCTTGTGAAAGAGTCTACCCTCTTTCTTTTATCTCTTGTAGATCGCGATGGCAGCGCAGTTGATCCGTGATCGCGTTGTGATGGAGTGCCTAGAGGGTGTTTGGGAGACCCTCGAAGGCAATGAGAGGTGCCGATTCCGTGGCACAATTCGACTCACTACTACTTCGCTAGAACAACTGGAGCAACCCGCACGCACACTTCAGCAGCCTGTGGAGTGGATACTACCTACACCTACTCCGTATCGACTAGTGGAGCCGGTTCAAGTGATAGAGGTGTCATCCTCTAAAGAGGATCTTGAAGAGGACCCAGAGGAGTTACCTCCTGAACTTGCTATGGACTCCCCTGACTTACCAGAGGATGATGAGGACCCACTCCCTAATGTTGATTCTCCAGAGGATATTATGTCAGCATCTGAGACAGACTCTACAGAGGAGAGTGGCCCTGGAGGGACAGTGATTAGTAACGACTCTTCATCGTAGCAGACGGCTCCTTAGACTAGGCGTACATACTTTTTGTGGGTGGGTGTATCTAGTTCAGACTGCTAGGTTTACTCTTTTGATTTTTGGGTGGGTAGACCTATTGTATAGAAATTTTGATGATTGTATATATTGTGGCTGAAGCCACCACAGTTGTTACCTTTGCTCTGGATGTCACTGTGTTATTTTGCAAACTCCCATATTTTGGAAAGTTTTAGATGATGAAAACAATTATGTGTTATCTTGTTATTTGAAAAAGAAATGATAACGAACTTTATTTTAAAAGAGTTTACCGACCGCACCTTATTATTTCTCACGTGACGACCTAAACTGATGGCTGGTATATTTTTGAAAGAGAAAAATAGTTTGGAGGTTATGAGTGAGCAGAAAGAAATGAATCTGAATAGAGTTGTGAACTGGCCATTCAGGACTCTATAGTGATAATTTTCCTTCTGAATTTAATTAGCGTGAAATGAATAGCAGTGCGAAAAAAAAAAAGAGAAAAAAAATTCCCATGGTTTCTGCAATTTGATTTATTACTATTAAACCAGTCATTATTTAGGGACGCCACAATTAATGTGTTGAAAATTTAATAACAGACATTAAAAGAAAAGGTAAGAAGTTACTTGCTGACGCGATAATAATTGTAGACAGAAACAACAATGTTGAGATGCTAAAGTTGTACTTGGAATCCCCCTATTTGTTGCATTTCCTCACACTTCTATGTCATTATATCGTTCATCCCTAATTCTCTATCCCTAGTTGCTGAGCAAGATTGATCAGATGTACAATTGGAAACTCCATCAAAATGAGGATTTGGGAAATATCAATGAAACATTGAGGCTAGGCCGAGAAAGCACCACATTAGGGGTGGTAGTGATGAGGATGATTAGAGTCTGTAGCCATCCTTAGCCTTATGTTTATGTTTTATGTCTTTTGTTGTGTTGCTTATGTTCTATGTTTAAGCTCTATGTCTTTGATATTTTGGTGTTGTTGTTGTGAGTTTTTTTTATCAATGATGTAATGAAAGCCAAGTTATGTGCATCACTCTTATCATAATGGCTATATATGAATGAATGAGATTATGTTTTGTGTGTATCATTCCTTGTGTCCTCATTATCACTAATCACATACTATGCTTGTTTTCTTTTTAATATGCCTAAAGGGGAACAAAAGTGTATGTTGTTTGAAATAGGAAAATATTACCATTGATATGGACTTGGATTAACACCAAGTATGACTTAACAATACAAACATTTGAAGAATAAAAGCAACAACATCACAAGGAGCTTGGTCATGGTCCAAAAATGGGAGAATGTAAACATGAAGATGTTATAAAACCCCTTTTATGTTGTTGATGATGTATTGTAATAATGAACACTAGTCTATCATTAGGATTTTTGTTTGCTTTAATGCTTGATTGTATGTGAAATCATGAATCCTAGACTAGGATATGCATTTCAACATGATTAATGGATTGGCATAGCATTGATCCATGCCAATTAGCCTAAGAGAATTGAAACCATTCGTAACTTAGTTTTTAAAATAATGAAGTTTCAATTTTGCATCAAAATAAACAACAATATATTGATACAATAGACTATAATGAGGCTCTATATCTCAGGATTGAGATTGACTCACATTTAATCAATTATAATTAATACATAATCAACTGTTTGGGTCTGAAGAGTATTTCATTGTCATATTCAATTGATTATTTTGTGAAATAATCGACCATATATTCTTCAGAAAACCAGGTGATGTGAAGAACAATTTAATTGATTATATTAATTAGATAATCAACTATTTATGTTACAAGACTATAAAAATGATTTCTCAAAGGAACTCATGTGTGACACCCATTCTCTTATATTTCCACTTCATTTTTCATTGAGAGAAATTTAGAAACTCAGTGTGTCAACACCCTTTTGGTCCTTTTTACATAGAGAGTCAATGGATCTATGCATGGAATCATGAAGAGATGTTGATATTAGGAATTGCTTTTCAACTTTAATATATTTCAGTAATCAAGTGAATTATTTCCTTAATATGTGATTAATTTTGTGTATCTTGAGTGGGTTTCTCAAGTGTTTTTATGTTGTAGGTTTTTACACATAGGTTTGTAATTCTTGATAGGTTTACAAGGGGTTTTGCATATGTGGGTGCATGTGCATGTGAGTTTGGTTGTAAAACTCAAATTATAGTGGATAAATCCAATCTAAAGTTGTTGTGGATCAAACTGGATGTAGATTTCTTTCAAATCAAACCAGTGTAGATCTTGTGTACATCTTTGCTCTAACCCTTCATCTTTTACTAAATTCTTGCTTAAGTTTCTTAATAATTGGGTTTTGATATTTACTTGGTATCATTGTGGAAACCTCTAACTGTGTTTAAAAATCAAAGGGTATTTGCAATACATTTCAATTCCTTGTTTCAACTGGATTAAAAGGAAGCACATTTAAAAAATTATCAACAAGGGTGAAAAATGTTTATTAATAACTCAATAAATGCATTCACTTTCATGAGAAATTAGTGATATCTCATTAATAACTTTCATAATAAATTTAGAGTATAAAAGGAAACTAGTTATTATTAATTAGCGGTGGGTAAACGAGCCCAGGTCCATGGACTGGCCCACAGGGCCCACGGTCCGCGCGGATAATAAACCAATTTTTTTAAACGAACCATGGTTATGTCATATTTTTGGGCCCGTCCTACTTAACCCGCGGACTATGTGGGTTTGGCCCGCGGGGTCCACGGGTTACCTGCATTAGGATTTTATTGCTTCAAATATGGAATCATTTGTTGTTGGAGATGTTTAAGTTTCATATTTTAGATTTATTGCTTGAATTTTCTTTTGTTAAGACATTATTTATTTTATTGATGTAATTGACTAATTGTTAAGATTTTATTTACGTTTGTATTGAACTTAATTTGATTGTATTGTATTTTTATTGAAATTGAAATTCTTTTAAAACTAAGCCTGCGGACCGGCCCGTTTGACCCGCGGGGTCCGTAGGACAGGGGCGGAGGAGGAGGTTTGAATAATAATTATGAGATCATAGGTTTGGATAGTAAATATGAGATGAAATCATTGTATTTGTATATATAAAAAAAAAAACTCTTCATAAAAAAACATCATTATTTATATTTTTTTTCCTTTTCGTGAAAACATTACAAAAGGTTTCACTGATGGTATATGTTTGGTTTAAGAAAGAAAGTGAAAAAAGAAAAGAAAAAAAGAGTGGAAATAAGTTTTTGGATTGTTTGGTAAAAGAGAAAAGAAAAGAAAAATAAAATAAAATGTATAATAATCTTTTTTCAAAATATTAAAAAGTTGATAGATCATAATTTTTATAAATTTATTATTTAAATATTAAATATTAACACTACAAATCAAATGTTACTTTTTTTATTTTTGTATTAATATGACTCATTGAAAGAATATATAAAGTTATTTTAATTTATATAATTAAATAGTTGAGTATAAGAAAATTATCTCATACCTTTTCCAGAGTTAAAATGCTACATTCTTCAGAATAAATATTAATTTTGGAGAAAATAAATTCTATGAATTATTTCAAGAAATAAAATTGATTTTAAAGAAAAAGATTCCAAAATTATATATGCAAAAATCTAAAACCAATATATAATCAGTTCCTTTTGGGCTGCTTTACACTTTTTAGTAGTAATAACTAACTAACTAAGCTGAAAGAATGAATAAATTTAGTCATTTTCTATTCAATATTTTGGGTGTACGGATGAGAAATAGCTGGCCATGGTAATGTAACAATATAAATAAAAAATAGAGTAATTATATTTCACTATTCACTTTTTTTTCATCTCCTATTTTTTTAATTTATTTCTTTTTCTATCAATTTACTTATTAGATTTATCATTTTTTTTCTTCATCTTTTCTTTTCTTTTATTATATTTTTTTACCACTCAAACTCATCCAAAATTATGAATCAAACGTGAAATTGTTTCCGTATAATTAGATATTTCAAATACGAGTCCTTATTATATAATTAGATCTTATCCAATTGGAATAAGATGATACTTGTTATATATATATATATATATATATATATATATATATATATATATATATATATATATATTTGAGAGGACTTACATATATTTCTTAAAAATGATAAGATCCACAATAATGCATTAAAAAAAATTGATAATAAATGTAACAACTAACAACCCAAATACTGAATGCTGCAATGCAGCTACTGCCAAAGCATTGAGGTGGAGATAAATTTGGTTTTTCTACTGTCCCTTCCCATGCTGTCATGTGAAAATAACACTGCATGACAGTTATATTAATATTTAATGATAACATTTAATCTTAAAAATCATTAAAACTGTATAATTTTAAAGAGACAACACAAGGGGGGACAATAGAGAAACCAGATCCGATGGAGATTTTAGTGGACTTTATTATCCAGGTGCCTTTTGATGGTAACCCAATCCCCTCCACTCTCCTTTCCCAACCGGTGTGACCTGACCTAGAGTCCCCCTTCAGACTACACAAAAGATAGTTAAAAGGGAAAAACATAACAACCCAATGCATAAATCAGACTACCAAATTAACCTTTAGAATTTGTTTGAATGGGAAATTTTAAAATTTCAGAAAATTTAAAATGTTACAGATTTAAAATGCTCTTATTTAAATTTTTTTCATTTTGTAAATAGTTTATTTGAATGAATCAATTTAAATTTTTGGAATTTCAAATTTTTAGTTTGCATGGAACAATTTAATATGTATTTTACAAATTAAATTTTAACTTTAAATTTACTAAAAATAAACATTAACCAATACTTAATTATCTAATAATTTTAAAATAATTTTAATTTAATATTAGATAAAAATAAAAAATTAAAAAATATCATCCTTTCAATTTTAAGGATTTAAGTGATGACAAAAAAGTTATACAGTATAAATTTTTTTATATAGCTCATTCAATCATAATACATTATTTATAAAATAATTATATTTTAAAATAATTTAAACAGTTAAATTACACTTTAAAATTGTTAAACAATTGTGCTTAAACATTAAACCCTTAAATCACGGTGAGACTTAAAAAACAAAAGCAAAAACATTTAAACATTTAATTAGTCATTTAGTTGTTATAATTTTTAAATTTATCTTTTTTAGTCTTTATAATTAATAAGTAAATTTTTTTAATTTTTAAAATTTATACTTTAATTTTTAAAAAGTGTTTGTCTTTAAAATTCTTTAACTAACACAATCAAAATATTTTAAGAGAGTTTTTTTAGAAAATTAAAACGTAAATTTGAGAAACTAAAAAATCTACAATTAAAAAATTTACTTTATAACAGTTAAAAAGAATAAATATAAAAATTATAAAAATTAAATGGATAATTAAAAAAAAAGAAAATTTTACTCACTCCTTAGTCCTTTCTTTCCTCCTCCTACTACACGACCAAAACTATGCCATTACAGGCAAGACCTAAAGTTTGAAGAAGCACAGCGCACCAAAACCTAGGTAGAGAGAATCAACTAGTGTACTACAGTACTAGCTAGCTCCTCTCAGGTCCTAACACAAGATAGAGACAAAAAAAAAAACGCCACAAATCACAAAACACAAAAAAAATCAGTTTTTTCTTGAAGATGCCGAGGCCCGGCCCTAGACCTTACGAGTGCATGAGGCGAGCTTGGCACAGCGAGCGGCACCAACCCATGAGAGGTTCCATCATTCGGCAAATTTTCAGGTTTATTTTTTATTTTTTTCTCTCCTTTTATTCAATGCTCTGTTCATTTTACATCTGGATAGTTCAGTTGGTTTAAGAGTGTGCGTGAGTTATTGAAAATCCTCTGACCGAGCGTGCGTGACGCGTTCAATTAGGGTCGTCGCGGAGGCTCACTCCGCGGCTACTAAGAGCAACAAGGAGTGGCAAGAGAAGCTCCCCATAGTTGTCCTCAGAGCCGAGGAAATCATCTACTCCAAAGCCAATTCCGAGGTTGTTGTTAGTTCTCTCTGATTCCACCAAAATGCATGTCACAGATTCTTTAGATCTTTGTCGTCAAAAAAAAAAAAAACCTCGTCAATTTTGGTTTCCCTTTGCTTAGGCAGAGTACCTCAACCCCGACACGCTCTTGGACCGACTCAATGATGCCATCAACACCATCATACGCAGAGACGAAACCACCGAGACCGGTCAGCTTTTGCCGCCATGCGTTGAAGGTACTGAAAATTAGTTCCACCTTATTTCAACATTTCCCTTAAAAATTTTAAAAATTTGGCGTGTCATTTAGGAATTTTAGAAGGATAAATGACCATTTTAGTCCTTGAATGTATATAAAGAGGTTATAATTTAGTTTTTGAAAGAACGAAATTCTGATTTAGTTCTCAAATGTTTAAAAATGTTTATGGATCAATTTGTGATTAAGTTGCATATGACAGGATGTAATTGTCTCACTTTTGATACATTTAGGACTGAATCAAAATTTTCGTTCTTTTAGGGACTAAATTGTCACGGGTTTATACATTCAATATATATAAACAGGTGACAATTTAGTTTCTGAAAGATCCAAATTCTGATTTAGCTCTCAAATGTTTATGGATTAATTTGTCTTTAAGTTGTATATGACAGGACCTAATAGTCTCACTTTTGAAACATTTTGGACCGAATTAGAATTTTCATCCTTTCGAAGACTAAATTGTCACCGGTTTGTAGATTCAAAGACCAGAATGGTCATTTAGCAATTTTAAAACGTGAGCCATTTATGTTTTTTTCTTTCTTCATTTTGTTAGCTGCACTTAATATTGGTTGCAAGCCAGTGAGAACATCAAGAAGTGATAGGCATAACCCCAGGGCTTACCTTACCTCCAGACATCAACTACATCCTTGTTCTATTTCTCCCAAAACTGTTGCCAACAATGCTTTAAACTTTCTTCCAGTGTCGGATTCTGATGATCACACCAACAAAAATAACTATTCCTCATTAGACACTTTGGCTTCTGTTGTTCTTCATCACCAACCCTTGGCAGTGGAAACTAACCCCTCATTGAGCCTGGGTTCGGTTTACCCATTATATTATGGTTTTGAAGTCAAAGAGCCTCAACTAAGGACCAGCATCCGAAGAAGTACTTGTTCGGATACAATATTTGTTGGAAGACCGGTTATTAGTCCAGCCTTGGAGCCATGTAGAATGGATCTATTAGAAAACTTGTCCTGTGGTAGAGTCTATCATGCTCCAAAAAGAATTATGAAAGAAAATGCTGTAAGCGTTGCAGGTGAGTCGCAAGATGGGGAATGTGATTTGTCTTTGAGGTTGGGTATATGTTTAAAGAGCAACAAAGCAAGTTCAGCATATGGATCAGAAGATATTGGGTTAAGAGTGTCTGAAGAGGGCAGGAAATTTGGCCATTCGTCTCGACAGAAAAATGAAGGGTACTGTTTTTACCCTAGAGGAACAGGTTATGGTTCCATTTAGTGCATGTTTGGGAACCAGATGTTTTTGGGAAGTGATCGTTTTTTAAGTTCTCAATAAAAATAATACAAATAAATGATTATTTCTTCAAAATAAGCTGAACCTAACATGCAATTATTCCATGATGTTGAAGATGATCAAAATGCTGGCAACTTTTCAGAAGTACAGTGTGCTTCTAGGTAGCTAGGTGGATGGGCAATTTTGATGGCCATGACGGTTCTGCCCATTCTGTTTACTGGTAGAATTACTGGGTCAGGTTTGTAGTTTGTCTTTCATGTTGTAGCATATTTGCATTTGCAATTGAAGTTGGTCCATGATGTTTCATCCTCTCATGTGGATTCTTTGTTTGTAGCTATGCTTGTAAAAATTTAGGTGGTGCCATTGAGTTGCTCTTTGCTTGGCTGCAAAATTGAGCTGTATATAAAATCTTAGCTTGCTTTGTTTTGTTTCTACTTGGCTCAGAATAGATCAAATTGGAGAAAGAGAAATGAAACAAATGTCTTGAATGAATGTTCATATGCCCCAACTTAATGATGTCTGGCCTGATTCAATTCAACTACAAAAGTTTTATGTGTGGCAAACATATAACTGATGTACTACATTATTTCTGCTTTCTGAACCAGTCTAAATTCATGTGGCCAGGAGTTCGATCTGCTAACTGGAATCTCTTCTCAGTTACGATTAGCTCCCTTAACCCAATCTTTGTTTTGCAGAATTATGTCTAATGCAAATGATCAATCGAGAGAGAGAGGCCATAAGGTGAATTTTCCATTACAGTGGTCAAATGCAAATGCAATTATGTAACTTTTTTAAAAAAGACCCTGCGTATTAAATCACTGAACAGGACTTAATTTAGATGTTTCGCAACATAGAACTGGTGTTTTAAGAGATTTAGTCTTGCTCTTTCGTACACTTGACCACATTAAAAATCAGAATGCCCAATGTTATGGACAAGGTCTAAGTTTGAAGTCAATCAATCTGATCCTGCTATTAGAAGCGTGAGTTTCTAAATAATAAAAGGATAACTATCTTCGAGATCTCTCATTATTGTTGCTTTTCAAATTTCCTACTGTAGCGTGATGAAAATTGTTTGAAGGCAATTTTGGTTCACTATTTCTCTCTATAGATTTAGAATTGTGCAATTTTGATCTTTTAAATTTTTTTATTGCACATGTAGTTTTTTATGTTTTTAAAATTTAGCAATTTTTAGTGTGTTGTTAGTTTGTCATCTATTTAACATTTTTTTTAACAGAAATTGTTGACATGACTTATTTGAGATGTTTTGCACTCGTGTTAATATGGCAGGCTTACACATCCTAACTTTACTTACAATGTGCATACATGATAACATGTTAGTTAACATGTTGGTGTCATGTTATGATTAATATATGTCATACCAATCATTTTTGTTAAACAGTTAATGACAGATTATTGGTGAGCGAATATTGATAAGTTTTAAAGTCATGAGGATTAAGTGTGTAATAAAAAAAATTGATGGATTAAAATCGTACAACCATAAAATTATAGAAACTATAAGTGGATTTAAGTTAAGCTTAAATAAAGGGAAAAAAAACATTTAAATCCAATTGGAATTAAAGGGGTTTAATTTAATTAGTTAAGCGAGTGTGTTGTGTTCTTGTTGTAATCACTTATTTTTCATTTTTATGGGTAAAAAAAAAACTTAAGTGAAATGAGTAATTATTACATGATTTGAGAGTGATAATTTTTATGGGTCAGTAGCCATGATAATGAAATCCCTATTTGTCCAAACTCGTCTCGATTTTGACGAGAAATATTTGAGTTGATTGACATTGATTTATATTCGAGGATTATTCGACTTTTTTAATAAGAGACAAAGATGTTAGTATCTGTACCATATCCATATGAAATTATTAAAATTTTATTAGTTACTTATTAATTTTTTTATATAATTTTTACATAATTTAAGATTCTTTTATTGATGATTTTTATAAACAAATATGCTGCAATGGGTTTATTGATATATAAGTAGTTAAAAATAAATGTGTAATAATCATTTAAAAAAAATCAGATTTTTAATATAATTTTTTTATAATTTTTGTTTACAAATAAGGGGATGGAATAACAAATTTTAATTCGTCCCGCACAGTTGCCATGCCTACTGTATATAATAATCTTATTATTATTATTTTAAAATTTTGGTTATATCAAATAAAGATTAATAAAACAAGTAATAATTTTTCCGAGAACTATAGGGAGATGCAGAAAAAAGTGATGAAAAGTGATAAAAAAAGTAAAAAAAAAATATTAATTTAAATAAATCATGAGAAATTATTTAAATAAATATATCCTTTCACGGATGACAAATTCGTATGTCTCCAACAAAAAAAAAAATCACGTTTAGGCCAGGCGTATGAACAAATTTTTAACAACTAAAACCTCCTTAAACATGTTTAAATGGGAAGATCATAGAGTTAAACAATGCTCAAGTTCAGCAGCCTGAAGTTGACAATTCTACAAAGAGCGGTCAAGTTATCAGATTGATTACTGGAGTGTCAGTATGTAACTTGTTACGGATCTTTGTATACTCTTCTTCGGACCAAGGACTGGAAAGGCATATAATCTTGCATTGCACGGGTGATTTGGTATATCTCTTAAAAGTTGTCATTTCTAACGTTGAAAAAGATAATCTATTAGGCACGTTTCAAATTAGGGGTGTTCGTTTATTTTTTGTGGCAAAACATTGCTGATATTTAAAAAAATGATAAATTAATTCCTTAAGTTATGCTGGACAAAGCATTTTAAGGTATTTTACTTAGTTTTTAGTTTTTTTATTAGCGGAAAAATTTAGTTTACTGTTTAATAAATAAACTTTTTTTTAATAATTTTTAATATTTTTTGAAACGTTAATTGAAGTAGTATTTTTTAAAATGTTAACTTTTAATTTTTTATATTTTTTCATTTTTATTCCGGATATATTTATCAAATTTTCTTATTATCTTTTATAAATAAATCATGATTTTATTATTTTTATTATTATTTTATAATTTTAATTTTATTCAACACTTGTCGTTTAACAAGTTAATTTTTCAATTATTAATTTGTTAAATATAAGTTATATATGACAAGACATTTTAATTAATTTTTAACTTTTTCTATTAGCTATAAAATTTGTTTGGTTGTTCAATAAATAATTTTTTAATAATTTTTATTGTTTTTTTAAACGTTACTTGAAGTAATATTTTTTTAAAAGACTAGTTTTTAGTTTTTTTTTATATTTTTTATCCTTTAAATTCTTAATATATTTATCAAATTTCATATTTATTCTTTTTAAATAAATTATGATATTATTATTTTTATGTTATTTTTCACTTTCCAATTACTTTAACAATTATCAAATGTTTCTTAATTTTTCAATTAACTTTTTAACTTTTAATTATTTTTTAAACTGAGTTAATGTAACCGAACTGATAACCTAACTTTCACAAATATTTTATCATTGATTCAAATACCGATTTCATACTGGATGGACGAAAATACTCTTTCTTTATTGGTGAGTATGGATGAAAATACTCTAACATAACGGTTTATTTAATTTTTAACGGCAGAAAACACACGGTCATGTCTATAAGTTTTGTTTGATACAAATATAACAGAGGTGTTATGCAAGTTTTTTATTTGAGATCCATTTTAATGTAACTCATCAAAAATTTTATTTTATTCTTTTAATATTGTGAATATATGTGTTAATAAAGTTTAATAATGAAAAAAATTTAATATTTTATTATTTAATAATTTATTTAACCACTATCTTATAACATAATTTATCTCAAATTAACTCTTAAAAAATTAATCTTAAAAAAAAATTCAACAATCAATCGACAATAATTACAAAAAATAATAATATTATATGAACATTACATGCACTAAAAATTAAAGATTTTTTTTAACATAATTTAATACTTTTATATATTAGGACACTAATTCCTTTTGTTAGTAATTTTTTTTACTAACTTTAATTTAAAAAAAATGTCTACATTACAAATATAAAATTGATGCTCAATAAAATTTAATTTTACACAGAGAAACACACACCCTTGCACACACATATATAATAGAAAATTATTAGTTTTTATAATATATTAACATACATCCTGAACAAGATAAATATTTATTTTATATAATAAAAAATTTATTATATAAAGTATTACATTATAATTAAAATTTTTATCAAAAATTTATTTTGAATAAATAATTATATTTTAATATTATGATAAGTTATTTATATTATTATATAAAGTTACTTTTACTTATTAATAATTTTTTAAAATATTTGAATTGAACTTAAAAACAAAGATAAATTATGGAATAAATATTATTAATTATTACTTTTTGTTAATTTTCTCTCTCTTTCAATTTATCTTTTTCATTGTGCATCAATGTAAAAAGATAGATTAAAAGATAAATAAATTAACAAAAAATTTTAAAAATAATTTTGTTAAATATTTTTTTATAAATGATCTTATTAAAAAATAATTCTTATTTAATATAGTTATTCTATTTTATATCTAGATAGAGAAGAAATTTTACTAAATTTTCTAATAATAAATTAAATACAAATAATATAATAAATTTTACTATCTAATAATTTTAATATATATTTATATATATATATATATATATATATATATATATATATATATATATATATATATATATATAAATTTAATAACTTAAAAGAGGCCTAAAATGGTTGCCTTATTGACTTTGTCTTAGCCAGTGGCATGCAAAAAAAATAGTTTTGGATAATGTAAATAACTTTTTATTGAAGAGTATTGGATAGTAATTAGTGTATGGGAGATATTATTACTTCCATTCCCTTTTCAAGTGTTATTGGATAGTTAGTGTTATTTAAAGTTTAAAAAAATCAATGTTTTCATGCGTATATTGAAAAGGAAGTATTTTGAACTGGTCACTGAAATTAATCTTTCACTATAATTTTTTTTTTTAGTTTTTAAAAAAGTATCCTACGAAGACCCGATAAATTAAAACTAAAACTCTATCAATTCAATATTAATTGAAGTAACGTCTTTATTAAATTTAAAGTTACAATAGTATGTTGTAAGTAGCAGTACAACATTTATTGAAACAAACAACCCAGCAATCCTATAATATCTATAGTGAATATGTTCAAAGAATTGCTAGGAACAAGAATGCAAAATCCTCGTAGAGTTACACGACAAAGTAACTAACTAGTAACAGTGAAGAAATACACAGCCAAGCTAGAGAGAAATGCAGATAAGATTCTGAATGACAGTGTAGTAGGAGCAGCGGAATCAGGATGAGACTCAACGCTGATACTAAACTTCTGGCCTCTTTCACAGTGATTTCCAACGGTGCAGAGGAAATAGCGAGGCCCAGTTGGAGGAATAATATTATGTCGAAACATCGAATTACTCCCATTGACGCCTATGAACGTGAAACCAGTTAATAAGCTGGTGTTGCAATTCTCATAATAAGTAGCCTCTGTTCTAATTCCCACCGAATGCTCTCCGCTGATGTTGAAAACTGGTCCATTGTCGATAAAAAGTCAAAAGATTGAAGCAACTATAGTTACATTAATGATTTGTTTTCGAAGGTAGTTGCATTAAAGATTAATAGTTTAAATATCTTTGTAGTTTTTATAATTTAATATTTTTTTCTTCTTAGAATTTTTTTAATTTTAGTCTTTAAAAATAATATTTGTTATGTTTTTCATCTTTGTACTTAAAACGATATAGATAATGCTGTATAGTAGAAAAAAAAATACTATTTAAAGAATGAAAAACAAAATAACCATAAATTATAAGGACTATTTTTTTTAAGGATGATAAACAAAAAAATAATAAATTACAACAACTAAAAAAATATTAAACCATGATTAATTATAATGTATTTTATTCTCACATAATAAACTATTAATACATTTAAATATAATTAATATATTATATAACCTAATTTTTTTAGATGAAGCTAATATTAACTTATCCATAAGTTTTACTGTAAAAAAAATTATGCATAAGTTAATTTATAAAAACACTCACATATAACTTATCAATTAAATGAGAGATTCTACTAATTAGTTTGAGTATGAATTAATTTAAGAACTTAAAATGACTAACACTTTATTTATTTTCATTTAGCCAAGAGTATGAGCCAATTTATTTAAACTTAAAAAAATATGAAAGTGATTTTTAGTATAAATGAATCAATGAACTTGTTTTTTTTTTAAAAAAAAATAAATGACTAAATTTTAGTAGGATGAGAACGAACTCATATTAAAACTTACTGAGATTGTCACCAACGAAGAATCTCTTGGTGCTAGCCCAGTCTGTATAAAAGCTCTCATTGGAGGGAACGCTCCATCCGAAGCCTTCACCAACGATATAATCTGTTGCTTCAGCCACACCAATTATGAAAACCATTGCAACGATGGAGCACCCTATAAAATTCAAACCCACCTTCCTTGCCATTATTTTTTTCGTGTTATGCGTTATGAAATTGTGGTGGTGGATATTTAGTATTTATATAGAGACAAGGGAGAAATTGTTGTCTGAAATTAGAATTTTCAAATGGGGTATTCAACGTGCACACGAATTTATAATGTTAATAGAAAAATCAAAATTAGAAGACAGGGAGAAAATGTTATGTACATAACGTAGAAAATTCTAATATGTACATTGTGATGATGGTACGTGCGTATATAGCTCGAAGAACAACAGCTTGGGTCGTAGCCACGTTGCCTATTGAAACAAAATAAAGTCTATGTGCTAAATTGGAGGCGTGCCGCATTAATCATTACCAATGATGCACGTACTTACCGTTAAGAAATTGTTGAAGTATACAAATATTAGACCCTATTAGGCGCTGTAACATTAGACCATCGACCAATTACACGGTTGGCGGATTCACATTTGAATTAACAGGTTATCTCTCACTTTTAAAAAATGACATATAAATATATTAAAAATATGTATATTTTTTCCTTCTAATTTTATATATTTAAATTTTTTGTCTTTAATTTTTTTATTTATTTTAATGTATTAATAATTAAATTTATTTTTTTAAATAGGTTATCCCTTAACATGGAATCTTAGATTTGCCACTAGATGAAATATATAGGAAAAATGTGAACGCACAAAGAAAAAATCAAGAGATAATGTAATGGGTATGGTACCGAAGGTCTGTGTAGTAGTGTTTTTGTAATTATGTAAGTGATTCCGTTTTTTCTTGACTTTTCTGATCTCCCTACGTTGATTTAGTACCTGATACTTACAAAAAAACAAAAGGTCAATTGAAGGGTTAATGGTGGTACTGGTATACCAAGACCGAAAGACGTGTAGGCAAAGAAAGGAAATTTTGGTCTTAATTGATCTAAAATAATAATTATTACTGGAAAATGTTCACACTTTTACCTAAATTATATATCATGATTTTTAAAATCGGCTCAGTGATTAATCTAATCATGATACTTAGTTACTGGGTTAGTGGTTGAACGAGTGGGTCACTCGTTGACCCACATGACCCTATCTCTAATAAAAAATAAATTTTTTATATTTGTCTTAAAATCTTTCTCCTAGCGCATTGAAATTCACAAGTATTAAAAAACACAAACAAACTATAAAGAACAAAAGTTAAAATAATGACTATTATCTCTAACTTTTAACATCAAAGGCATTGACGATAGTATATATCAATATCCACACTAAAATGAAACATAGCGATATCACATTAATGTAGATTATAAAATATAAAAAACCAATCCAAAGTTTCAATAACTCAACAAAAAAATGCAATTGCGGGCACAAACAACGCTCAACAATGAATGAAAAGATCAATTTAACTCATAATCACACCCAAAAAAAAAAGTAAAATAAAACAAAATGAAAAGAAAAAAAAATTTAGTTGGACTCACTTGCACCTCCCACAACATTGCAGATGAACTGAGTGAGTCTAACAAGGGATGGCAGCAACACGACACCATGATGAGAGGAAGGAAGGAGAGGTTGACAAGTAGAGTGGCGGCATAGAGCGACAAAGCGAAACTGTGAGAGGAAGAAGGATAGGCCGATAGGGTTTCTAAAATTAAAATGGGTTCAAATTGTAACTATGTCGTTTCGGATATCGTACTCCATTGCCCAAAGGCTCTTCGCTATGCGAAGGTATGGGGGAGGGATGTTGTACGCAGCCTTACCCTTGCATATGCAAAGAGGCTGTTTCCAGATTCGAACCCATGACCAACAAGTCACCAAGGCACAACTTTACCGCTGCACCAGGGCTCGCCCTCATGTCGTTTCGGATATAATTAGAAAAAAAAAGATAGTGACCCGGTCTAGGTCCAAGGGTCACCAGTTTGACTGTAAACCCAGTTGGGTCAATTTAGGCTGCTCCGGGTCAAAAGCACACTCGATCGAACTTGTGACTCAACCCGGTCCAGCCACCTGGTCGCGGTTCGACCGGTCAGACTGGTGGAGTTGGTCCAAGTCTTAAAACTTTGATATATATTATCATATTAATTACTTAAGTTTATATTTTAATTGAATTTGGAAGAATCTCCTCACGATGATGTTTTTTCATGAGTTTCTTCACAAACTATAGTGGGATATTGATGGAAGCTTGCTTGAGAAACTTCTATGGAATGTTCCACAAGAATATGCCAAATGAATATTCCAAGAATATGCCAAAGAAATATTCCAAGAATATGCCAAAGGGGAGGAAAACTACACACATCTCTTCAATAGCTAAGCTCACACCCATGTCAAAATACACGAAAATACAAAAGAAAGTCCCTACTACAAAGACTACTCAAAATGCCCTGAAATACAAGGCTAAAACCCTATACTACTAGAATGACCAAAATACAAAGCCCAAAAGAAGGAAAACCTATTCTAATATTTACAAATAAGAGTGGACCCAACCTTGGCCCATGGGCTCAGAAATCTACCCTGAGGTTCATGAGAATCTTAGGGCCTTCTTTAGCAACTCTAGCTCAATCCTCTGGAGTCTTCTATCCAATACCCTTGGGGGATAGGATTGCATCATCCCCTCCCCCTTGAAAAGGATTTGACCTCAAATCTAGAGGTTCTAGATACTCTGAGCTTCTTCCCTCGACACCTATAAAAAGAATAAAAACATATATATTAGTAGTGTTAGGTATGTTAGAGTAAGATAAGGTCTGAAAACCCCTTTCCTAGGCATCTTCCCATGAGGGAACATGGTTCCTCACCAACTCAATGAGTGGTGCTACAAGTATAAAAAAATATGGGACAAACCTTTTGTAAAAGTTTGTTAAGTCATGGAATCCCCAAATTTCCCTTATACTTTGTGGAGTGGGCCATTCAGGAATAACCTTTATTCTCTTAGGGTCCGTGAGAACCCCTTGATCATTATTTACAAAATTAAGAAAAGTAATATAATAAAACATACATTTTCTGTATTTTCATGTTGGTTATTCCTACAAAAAAAGTATGACAACCCTAAGGTGTCTTATATGAGCATCTAGGTTTGTATTGAAATAAAAAATAAGAACAAACCTACCTAATGAGTCCCTATGTACACGAATCATGAAGATGTTTGGTACATGAGTGATTTTAAAAAAGAGGGTTGCACTACTCAACACATTCATCATACCACCTATCATAGGGATTTGGTGCCTCATAATACCTATTTTGGGCACCAACAAAGCACAAGGATTTAAGCTCTTACGAACCAAACCCTCATCCAACAACTCCTTTACTTGAGGAATAACCTCAAGCTCAAGAGGTATGATAGTGCCAAGGGAGGTTTCCCTTGATAGAAGACGGTAGAAGGATTGTTTAAGAAGGATTGCTCTTTGGATATCACCTTTTGTTGCAAAATGATTTTTCTTCTTAACTATCTTCTTGGAGGAATCCTTTTCCTCTTTTTCCTTCCCCTTGGCCTTTGAAGACAAGACCTTACTATTCTTCTTATTCTTTTGTTTTTCTAGCTTTTCTTCCTCATCCCTCTGATCATCTTTGGGCTTAGAAGGTGTAGCCCCTAAGATGCCTTGACCTTGGTCTTTCTTTGGATAAGAGTGAGAGCCATAAGATTTTGAAGTAGGCTTCATTTTAAGTTGGTACTCTACCCTTATGCAAAGTTGGACTAGGTCATCTAGGTCCCTATATGGAAGGAGCTCAACCTTGTCCCTCACTTCCATATTATTTCCACTAAGGAACCTAGCAATACTTGTTCTTTCCTCCTCCCTAAGCCCAACTCTCAAAAGGAGTAGTTCCATTTGTTGCCTATACTCTTCAATACTCATACTCCCTTGTCTAAGCCTTTGGGGCTTGTCCATAAGCTCTCTTTTATAGTTGGAGGAGATGTGCCTCTTCCTAAGGGCACTTTTCAAGTCATTCCAATACTCTACTAGAGGATCCCCATGAATCCTTCTTTCCCTAATAAGGGAAGTCCACCAATAGAGAGCATACCCTTGGAAGATAAGGGTAGCCAAAGGAACCTTTCTTTCTTCACTTGTATGATGGCAAGCAAAGAGTTGCCCAACCTTAATTTCCCAATCTAAGTTAGCCTCTACATTGTCCTTTCCATGGAAGTATGGGAGGTTAGTGTTGGCTTCTTGAGGCTTTCTTTCCTTTTCTCTCCTATGGGAGTGAGGTCTAGGATATGACCTATGCCTTCCTTCATAATAGTCACGAAATTCTTCACTTAGGCTCTTGCAAGAGTCATGACTACTATATAGGAGGCATATTTTTTTTTCCTTAACTCTTTTAGTATTTTCCTTATTTCTTCTTCCCTTATTTGTTCCCTTTCATCTTGATTTATTTCTACCCTCTTTTTTCCTTTTTCTTTTCTGTCTAGTTTTTCTTTCCATAACTTAAGGGAACTCAACTCATCTAAGATTCTAGATAAAGGGTCCTTATGACTAGTACCCTCACCATTAACCCTAGATGAATGATGACTCACTTGGTTCTTTTTCTATAATTTGTTTACCAATGTCTAGAAAATGCAGTAAAAATTTCAGCTCAAAATTTGCAGTGACCAATTCCCAGTAATTTTTACAAGTTCATATGTTTAAGCTGCTAGCACCAACAATTTTGTTGGATCAAGTGACCTCGGAATAATTAAGAAGGGGGGGTTGAATTAATTATTAATGTGCCTTGACTAATTAAAAATTTATCCTTCTTAATGTTACTAGATTTAATTAGGCTTTTACTACAAAGTTAAGAAAATAAAGAATAGAAAAAGAAACTTAACCAAAAGTAAAAGCAATAATTAAAGTGCACAGCGGAAATTAAAGAGTGTAGGGAAGAAGAAGACAAACACAAGAATTTATACTGGTTCGGCAACAACCCGTGCCTACATCCAGTCCCCAAGCGACTTGCGGTCCTTGAGATTTCTTTTCAACCTTGTAAAAGCCTTTACAAGCAAAGATCCACAAGGGATGTACCCTCCCTTGTTCTCTTTGAACAACCAAGTGGATGTACCCTCCACTTGTACTGATCCACAAGAGATGTACCCTCTCTTGTTCTCAGTTACAATAACCCAAGTAGATGTACCCTCTACTTGTACCACAAAGGATGTACCCTCCAATGTGTTAAGATAAAGTTCTCAGGCGGTTAGTCCTTTGAAACTTTGTGAAGGGGAAACAAAAGATATCTCAGGCGGTTAGTCCTTTGAAATCTTTTGTTTAAGGGAAAGGGAAGAAGCAAAAGAATTCTTAGACTGTGTCATTTTGAATTCTTTTAAAAGGGAGAAGGGAGACACAAAAGAATTCAGGCGGTTAGTCCTTATCGAATTCTTTTTGGCAAAGGGAGAAGAGAATGAAAAAGATGAATAACACACTTTTGTTTTTTGTGAAAGAACAAGGTTTGGAAACCAGAAAACTTAGAAAGCTTTTGGCAAAGGAAGAAGAAGAAGAAGTTCAAGAAGATGTTCAAAAGTATATATCAAAAGTTATTGAAATGCAATTCAAGGTTTTGCTTTTATAGACTCTTCATGTCTGGTCAAGAAAACCATTGGAAGAGTTATAACCTTGAGAAAAATCTGAAAACCATTGGAAGAGTTATATCTCTTGACTTTTTATTCAAAACTTGTCATCGGTAATCGATTGCCAAAACCATGTAATCGATTACACAAAGCATTTTATGAAAAGATATGACTCTTCACAATTGAATTTGAATTTCAACATTCAGATACACTGGTAATCGATTACCAATATATTGTAATCGATTACACCATTTAAAAATCAATTGGAACATTGCAAATTCAGTTAAAAGCTTTTAAAATCAAACTTTGCCACTGGTAATCGATTACAGGTAATTGGTAATCGATTACTAGAGAGTAAAAACTCTGGTAACTTAGAAAATTTTGAGAAAAACTCTTTTGAAAAACAAAATTGTGCTATATTTGTTTTTTGAAAAATATTTTCAATACTTCCCTTGTGAAGTCTTCTTTATTTCTTCTCTTGAATCTTGAATTCATCTTCTCTTGAATCTTGAAATCAAACTTCTCTTGAATCTTGAATCTTCTTGATTTCTTTTCATGAAACTTGAAATTAATCTTGATCTTGAACTTGTTGACTCAATCTTGAAATCATTCTTTGGGCTTTTTGTCATCATCTTTGTCATCATCAAAACTACTTGAATCAACTTGATTCATCATCATGAAGCTTGCTTCTACAGATTTCAGACTTCAAATTTTTTAAGCATGGTATATTGATTGCCTTAGGCTTACTTTCAACCTTCCTATGTATGTTGAACTCACTAGGCTTGTTTACCACATTTTTAGGAGTTCAATATTCACTTAGGATCAAAATTTCAGCCAGCAATTCAATCACCAAAACTCAAAGGAACTTAGACTCAACACAACTCATGGTTCAAGAACAAGAACAAGAACAAGAAATTTGAACCATAGAAAATCAAATCTAGCTTCTATAGCAAGTTTAATCAGTGGAAATTCTAAAAAATCATGTTAACAACATTCAACACAAAACATGTGAGGAGATACATGGAGAAAAATGAAGAAACAACAATGGAGGAGAAGGTAAAGTTGAAGATTAATGGAGGTTTAAGGAGCACCTACTTGAAGCTCTTGTGCTCTGATACCACTTGATGGAAGTTTACTTGAGAAGCTTCTATGGAAGCTGGATCTTTGAGCTTCATTGAGATCCTGCAATGGTGATTTTCAACCATGGAGTTGCAGCGGAAGATAAAGGAGAAGAGTTGAGAGGAGGCGTCATCCACTAGGAAATAAGCCATGGAAGGAGGAGCTTCACCACCATGAGAGTGTCTTGGATAAGAAGCTTAGAGAGAAAGCTTCAATGGAGGAAGAAAATGTGAGAGGGGGGGGGGGCACTAAATTGAAGGAGAAAAAGAGGGAGAGAAGTTGAACTTTGAAGTGTGTCTCACAAGATTCTTATTCATCAAAGTTACAAGTGTTACACATACTTCTTTTTATAGCCTAGGTAGCTTCCTTGAGAAACTTCCTTGAGAAGTTTCTTTGAGAAGTTTCCTTGAGAAGCTAGAGTTTAGCTACACACACCCCTCTAATAACTAAGTTCACCTCCTTGAGAAGCTATCTTGAGAAGCTAGAGCTGAGCTACACACACCCCTCTAATAGCTATGCTCACCTCCTTGAGATGAGAAGATAGAGCTTAGCTACACACACCCCCTCTAATAGCTAAGCTCACCTCATGCTAAAATACATGAAAATACAAAAAAGTTTCTACTACAAAGACTACTCAAAATGCCCTGCAATAAATGGCTAAAACCCTATACTACTAGAATGGCCAAAATACAAGGCCAAAAAGAAGGAAAAACCTATTCTAATATTTACAAAGAAGAGTGGACCCAACCTTGGCCCATGGGCTCAGAAATATACCCTGAGGCTCATGAGAATCCTAGGGCCTTCTTTAGCAGCTCTAGCCCAATCTTCTTGGAGTATTCTATCCAATACCCTTAGGGGGTAGGATTGCATTGGTGCCCTTAGGAAGAGGCACATTCCCTTCTACTATGGAAGGGAGCCTATGGATAAGCTCCAAAGGCTTAGACAAGGGAGTATGAGTGTTGAAGAATATAGACAACAAATGGAACTACTCCTTTTAAGAGCTGGACTTAGGGAGGAGGAAAGAACAAGCATAGTTAGGTTCCTTAGTGGGCTTAATATGGAAGTGAGGGACAAGATTGAACTCCTTCCATATAGGGACCTAGATGAGCTAGTCTAACTTTGTATAAGAGTGGAGCTACAACTTAAAAGAAAGCCTTCTTCAAAATCTTATGGCTTTCACTCTTATCCAAGGAAGGACCTAGCCCAAGGAATTTTGGGGGCTACACCTTCAAAACCCAGGAAAGATAAGGGTAAGGCCATAGAGAAATCCACCCCTAAGACTAGTTCTCAAGCAAGGACTAGCAACATTAAATGCTTCAAATATCTCGGGAGAGGTCACATTGTCTCTCAATGTCCTACAAGTAAAACCATGATTATGAAGGGTCAAGACATTTATAGTAGTCAAGAGGAGACTACTTCTTCCCCTTCCTCAAGTGGAAGTGAAGATGAAGTAAGGGGTGAAAAGTCTAGTGAGAAAGTCTACCCTCATGAAGAAGGTGACCTCCTAATGGTTAGAAGGCTCCTTGGAGGTTGTCATACCCTAATTTTGTTCGAGGACTATCGTTCAATGATCTTTTGATCCTTGCTAGTCGACTTACGATGTTGAATGCCAGTTATAGTGCAAAGAAAGGAACCATTCACTGTTTCGATTAGGAAAGCAAAAAATACCAAAAAATAAGGGCAAAAGGGTCTTTTCATTGAGTTTCCTGGACCCTAGCTCGCCCAGGCTAGCCTATGGCTCGTCTGGGCCCCCAAATTACTTCAGGGTTAAGGAACTAGCTCGCCTAGGCAAGCCAGTTACTTCAGGAGTAAGCATCAGCTCGCCTGGGCGAGCTGCCATTGCCCCAAGTGCCTATTTTCCTATAAATAGGCATGCTAAGGAGGCTGAGAGGGGGTTCCAGCATTCAGTAGTGAAGGAAATTGAGAGAATTAGGAGAGAAGAAGAAGAAATGAAGCTGGGGCGCTACCAAATTGTGATTGTGATCAATCCCTACTTCGTTTCTTGTTCGGTGTTCTTTGTGCGACCGTCGGTTAGTTTTATCTTTTAAGATTTGAATGTGATCTATGTACCGTTAGGGGGCCCCCTTGTTATTATGTGCATATCCATCTTCTCCATCTATCATCAACGATCTCATTTTTCTTTGTAAAGTTCAATCTTAACCGATCACTAGTATCGTAAAGTTTGTCTTTAAAGAGATTTAAAAGTTAATAAACAAAACTCAGATAAAACAAACTCATAACTAATTTCTTTTTATCAAATATCACTTGAGATCATTTCAAGGTCCAACGCCTTAACGATTCTCTCTGTTTTTAAAATTTAAAAAGATCGTTTCAAGGTCCAATGCCTTAACAAATCTCTCTGCTTTTCAAATTTAAAAGATCGTTTCAAGGTCCAACGTCTTAATGATTCTCTCTACTCTTCAAAATTTAAAACATCATTTCAAGGTCCAACACCTTAAAGGACTTTTTGTTCACAATTAAAATGAATCTTTCAAAAACATAAAAATCAATTTAACACACAAACATTCAGACTTAAAGAACTACGTGGGTCTAAATTCCTCATCACACCTGAGGATATGTAGGAGCAAGGGCAGCACCCTTATCGACCCCAAAAAAATAAAATATAAAAAAGGGAAAATACATAATTTTGAAGTCATGTTTTGCACACTCGATTAAAGGCTGTCATCCCTTATGATGGGCGCTTGGGGTGCTAATACCTTCCTTATGCGTAAACAACTCCTAAACCCTTCTTTTCAAAATTCTCATACCTCTTTTTGGTTTTTTAACGTTTTCCTCAAATAAACATTGGTGGAGACTCCCACGCGTTTTCCTTTTTGGAAGACACTCCTTTGGCTTTTTGCTCGCACTCCCGTCATAGGGTAGGTTGTGACAGATGGCGACTCCGCTGGTGAATATCTCTCTCATACTTTTCAAAGTTAGAGACACACATATATAGGCCCTTCGTGCCTTTTCAAAATGGTTTGAAGAGATGTGTCTTTTCAAAAAGCTTTTTTCTAAAATTCTTCACTGGTAATCAATTACACAGTTATATTTTGAAGGGTTATGACTTTTCAAATTGAATTTCAAGAGTTTCGTTGTTGGTAATCGATCACTAGACATGCAAAGCTTCAGCTCTCAGCCCAAACTCCCTTCACAAAATCTGATTTCAGGCTTAAGTAGGTGGCCTTGTTCGTGCTCGTGCGCTTAGTGCAATTCTGGACCGCTTAGCGCACATTAGTGAATTTCGGCTTAGCGCGTGCCTTTCTCGCTCAGCGGATGGACTGAAGCAGTGCGCTTAGTGAGATGAAGCGGTGTGATCAACGAACCTATACAGCTCATCTTCTTCCAGATTCTTCCTTGCGCTTAGCCAATGAGTGTTGCACTTAGCGAACGCTCGCTAAGCCAGCGGATTGGCTTAGCGAGAAGGTGAAAAACAACACTTTTCAAAGCTTGCCTAATTAACTTGAAAGTGAGAGAAAATGATTATTAAACACAGAAAATGGAAGTACTAAGTATTTATTACCTATACTTAACATAAAATACTTATAACACTACAAAATAACCATAAACTAGGGAAGTTTGATACAATTTACACAGGTTTTATACACAAAGTTAGTCGTATTCATCAACTAACACCTTGGATGTCTAGGAAACACTTTGTTTTGAGGCAAGGCTTGATCTTGAGTTAATCTTGAAGCAAGGCTTTGTTTGTTGAAGCAACCTTGTATTAATCTTGAAGCAATGCTTATCCTTTGAAGCAAACTTGTTTGATTCTTCTTGGCATCATCAAAATCATGTATTCATACATTCACAGCCTCATCTAGAGTTTTCCTCTTTTGGTGATGCATTTTCGCTGATAGTCCCTATTGCCACAATGTATTACCTAAGAGGATGATATCTCTAGAAGCCAGTAAAGTTACATGAAACCACCCTTGGGAGTTGTCACTAGAAGGGGACTTTTGGATCCTTTCCATTAGGTTCCTAAATTAGGGGCACATAGCAAACTCACTTTGGCTTGTTCCTTGATCGCATCATGCATCTCTTCATGGCATCGTAATGGACATATCATTCCTGCATTTTTCATTTATCATATTCATGCATTGCATTTGCATAAGTCATTGCATTATCATACATATTCATTTAGCATGCTTTTGTTCTGCCAACTGCATACATTCTATTTTCATTGTTTGCATGTTATGTTCACTCTGCCAAAAAAAACAAAAACAAAAAAAGAACAAAAAGAAAGTCACAATGAAGAATGAAAGTTTACCCCACATTCTTAATCACATGTGTTGGGTACCATGATGACAGCTATAAACAAACCATGTTGGGATTATACACTTATTTCTCTTAAAAAATGATTGAAAATCATGTGAACATGGTACCTAATGCATTGTTAACCAGGAAATGATGTTTCCTCAGGCGTCTTTTGTCGATCTCATTATTACATTTGTCATGCATAGCATAAGTATGCCCTAGTCATTCATCTCTATGATATGTTGTTGAAGTATTGACAATCAAAATTTCTATTCCTTGGATTAAGGGGTCAAACCAAGCACATGCTTTTAAGAAAAAGGTTTTCATCAAGTCAAGGTCAAGTATGGAAGTAACCAGCTTGCAAAAGTTGGGGCAAAAGATGGATTAAGTTTACATAGCTTCTTTGGCTATTGCCAACACATGATTGAGCTAAATAATTTACAAAATTAGGGACTGTTGATGTCTATGTTTTATTTCCAGTTGCACTTTGACTCTGACAAGATGTAATGAACAATGTTGTTTTAATGAAAATCTGAATTGATTCGACCCTATGTTTTACTAAATGTCCTATGTAAAAGTTTGCAATACTTCAACAATGTATCATTCACATACACCCATGCTTATTTCTCTTTCACATTGGTTGCATTGCTCATCGCATTCTTTCCTTGGAATCAGAACTGTAATCATTGTAATCAAAAGGAAAAAAACGTGCTTTACGGTGCCCTTACCGAACACGTGCCAAAGCTAGAGTGATGAGTGAAATAGAGGAGGTGCAAGAGCAGATGAAGGTCGACATGGAGGCCATGAAAGAGCAAATGACCACAATGATGGAAGCCATAATGAGTATAAGGAAAATGATGGAGGTTAACACAGCTATAGTCATTGCCGCAAGTACCGCCACTGAGGTGGACCCAACTCACCCATCTGGCATCAATCAAGTAAATCGTCCAGTCTCAGATATGGTAGGTCAGGGAGGCGAAGCATTGGGAAGTATGGGCGACTCCTATTTTGTGCAGGTTCAGAACAAGCATTCCTTCCCACCATATGGCCTCCTTCCCAACTATATACCACCCAATGTTGTACACGCTCCCGATGAGAATGTCGATAACTCTACACCCATACCCATTGAGAGCCAACAACCCCAATCTGATCATGCACAAGTCTCTCAACCCATGGGGGAGACACATGAAGCACCCCGAGACCACAATCTAGCTGACTTCGAGCCTCACCTCGGATATGCCGTTGAAGGGCAGGCGTTTTGCAGCGTACCCCTACCAAACCCTTTGGGAGGCCTTTAGTATCACCCACAATCGCAACTACAACTCTTGCATTGTGGTGAGAAGAGTCCTTCCTGCTATGGGGGAAAGGGAGAGATTTGATCATATAAAGGAGAGGCTGAGGGCTATTGAAGGAGGCAGAGATTATGCCTTTGCTGACATTGCAGAATTGTGCCTAGTGCCCGACGTCATTATCCCTCCAAAGTTCAAGGTGTCGGATTTCGATAAATACAAGGGGACTACTTGCCCCAAGAATCACCTGAAAATGTACAACAGGAAAATGGGGGCATACTTGAAAAATGAAAAATTGTTGATGCATTTCTTCCAGGAAAGTCTTACTAGGGCAGCCATCACCTGATATACTAATTTGGAACCTTCCCGAGTCCATTCTTGGAAGGACCTAATAGTTGCCTTCATTAGGCAGTATTAGTACTATTCTGATATGGATCTAGATAGAATGCAGCTACATAACATGTGTAAGAAGGAGCATGAATCTTTGAAAGAATACGCCTAAAGGTGGAGGGATTTGGCAGCTCAAGTAGCGACCCCAATGAAGGAGAGGGAGCTGATAACAATGATTGTAGACACGTTACCGGTGTTCTACTATGAGAAGATGGTGGACTACATGCCTTCAAGATTTTTCGATTTAGTGTTTACAGGTGAGAGGATCAAAGTTGGCCTAAAAAGAGGTAAATTTGATTACGCTGCTTCTATGAATTCTGGTGATAGAAGGCCTGGGGCAAATGGAAGGAATAAGAAGGAGGGAGAAACCATGTTGTGGCTGCCGTTCCTACATGGTCAAATTTCCCATTAGCCAAACAATATCAATACTCGACCAATATCAGTCCTTCTCATTACCCCCTACCCTACCAGCCAAGAACACCCAATCACCCACAAAGACCACCCCAAATCAGCCATAAAATCCACCCAATGCACATCCAAGACCAAACACCACCCCTAATACCAATCAAAACACCAACCAGGGAAGGAAATTTCCAGAAAAGAAGCCTGTAGAATTCACCCAATTCCAATGCCATATGCTGACTTACTCCCCTATCTAATCGATAATGCAATGGCAGTCATAAGCCCAACAAAGATTTCTCAACCTCGGTTTCCCAGAGGATACAACCCCAATGTGACATGTGCTTATCATGGTGGAGTTTTGGGGCATTCCATTGAGCATTGTATGACCCTGAAACATAAGGTGCAAAGTTGGATTGGTGCATGCTGGCTGAGATTCGAGGATGGAAATCGCTCGTGAGTTCTGATGTCGTCAAGCAATACTATGTATGATGCTTGGGGCAATTTGAAGGTTGTTGTTAGATTTCTTCGATGACTCATTAGGATTTTTGGTTTTATGCCATTACTATAAACAACAGTCACAATGCTAATAATATGAATAAATTTGATGTCCTTGTCTCTCATTCTCTCACAATTACATCTTTGCTTATTTAACTTTCACTGGAATGTGAATGTAAGCCATTGGTTTGTTTGCTCAAGTGACCTACGCTCCTGAGTTGATCTCCAAGTCTGTTCAATCAGAAATTGCTCGTTCTCCATGTTTGGTGAGGGTGCCGTAAACGACGAGTAAAGTAAAAAGTTAAAAAAAAATGTTTGATTGACTGTGTTTCAAATAAAAAATAAGAAGTACAAACGTTCATGTGACCTCATTTTATTGTTCTTAAAAGTTGTCTTTTTGAGAGAAAAATGAGTTATCAAGAACATGAGTCATTTAACTTAATCTATCAATTGAAAATCCTTTAAATATTTCTCATCCTTGAAAATTCATTTTTGAGAACTTGCACAATTTCTTTCATTTTTCTTTGCTACAAGGTCATGACAAAAGACAACAATAGATACCTCAGAGCCCTACCTTGGGGCAATGAGAGGAACCATGCATGAGCCTCAAGCAAACCTAGGGGCAGATCAGAAGTTCTCACCCGGTGGGTTGAAAACCCGAAAGGGCGGCCTAGGCAAAAATTAGGGTAACAAAAAATAAAAAGAAAGGATAAGGAGCATGTTTATCGAAGGTTTTGTCCCAAAATCCAAACTACAAAAGTATCTAAGTCAAGATTTGAAATGACACATGGTCGTGTTTCAACATCCCAAACACTAATTTATCCCTTGCTACCCCCTCTGAGCCAAAGCATATTTATTTTCTAAAAGCAACACAAAAAACAACAAAAACAAAATAGAAAACCTGAGTAGGAACCACTGCTAAACTGGTGGGAAGAGCAATGCAAACAACACATGCATGAAGTTGGGCAACAATGAAAGAAGAAAAAAAAAAATCCGCCAAAGGTGAGTGAAGAAAAAGAGAGACAAAAGATCTCCAGATTTTACAAGGAAGGTACAAAAGTGCAATAAGGATTAAAGTGTAAGACAAAAGGAGTAGAGCTCGACCCAAGAGTTGAAAGGAACAAAAGTACAAGCTAGACTCTCATGGTTCTTACTCAATATAACCCTTAAACACTCTTTGAGCCTCTCTGATCCTTTCTATCATAGCCCTCTTACCCCTGACCACATTACAAGCCCAATAAAGCCCATGTGGATCAAGGAATGACTAATTTTGCTTTTAAGTTGGGATTCTAGAATTGAACCCGCACACGCTTGTGATTGTTGAATATATATATATATATATATATATATATATCAGAGAATCCTCGAGGTTTCACCCTTGTACATTTGAGAAGAAAACTCATTCGACCAGGAGCTCGTGGAAAATTCCCAAAGACAATTGTAATAGTAGGGTACATTTGATGTTAGTCACTCATGCAGCCCATGTCATCAAGTTTCAGCGGGATCGATAGACCCTTGACATCACTCTATGACCTTAAATCAGGAAAGTTTCACTTGGTCACATACCAAAGTGTGGCAATCCATTGCCATCCTTTAATGGGGCGCATGATCGATCCCAAAGCCTTATGTTTCCTTGTTGTGTAGAATAATAGAAGGTTTTAAACAAAAAAAGAAAGGGACAAACCCTATGATCAATATTTCGGTTGATTGATTAAATGTCTAATGGCTCCATTGTCGTCACTCCAAAATTGTCAAGTGACTAAATTAAACAAAACATACACTCTGAGGGAGTCCCCAAAGAGATTTGCAAAAAGATAGGATGAGGTCTCATGAGTTATCACGTCTTTCAGAAAGAAACAGTCAATCCGTGTTTTCCACAAAAAGAAAAAAAGCAAGAAAATCAAATCAAAATCAAAATCAGAAAAATAGGAAAGAATGTCATGAGCATTACACAATTTTCATGATTCAAAACCTTTTACATTTTATTGCATTTCAAGATGAAAGTTGCACGCATCTGCATCCCAAAAATCATGTTAGGTTATAAGTGCATAGATTTCTTTTGATATACCCAATTCCCAAATCTAATGTCCTATCTTTTGAGTTTAGGATGAGAGGCCCTCTCAAAGAGTCAACCTCTTGCTTTCTCATAAGGTTAAGCCCTTTGGTACTAGTACTTATTGGCTTGTTTCGTAGGACTTAACATCCTTTCCTTTATCTTTCATAGGACTCAGTTCTTGCTTTTATCTTTCATAGGACTCAAAGTCCTCACTTTTATCTTTCATGGGACTCAAAGTCCTTGCTTTTATCTTTTAGGACTCAAAGTCCTTGCTTTTATCTTTCACAGGACTCAAAGTCCTCTCTTTTATATTTCACAGGACTCAAAGTCCTCGCTTTTATCTTTCACAGGACTCAAAGTCCTTGCCTTTATCTTTCGCAGGACTCAAAGTCCTCGCCTTTATCTTTCATAGGACTCAAAGTCCTCACTTTTATCTTTCATAGGACTCAAAGTCTTCGCCTTTATCTTTCATGGGACTCAAAGTCCTCTATCTTTATGCTTTCATAGGACTCAAAGTCCTCTATCATTTACATTTCAAAGACTTCAATATCTTTAGTCATTTACACTTTCAAAGACTACAATGTCTTCATTTACATTTCGAAGACTTCAATGTCTTTTGTCTTTTACATTTACAAGACTTCAATGTCTTTTGTCTTTTACATTTACAAGACTTCAATGTCTTTTGTCTTTTATACTTTATAAGACTTCAACGTCTTCTATCTTTTATAGGACTCAATGTCCTTGTCTTTGTGCTTCTTAGGACTCAACATCCTCTGTTTCTATGCTTTGAAAAAAATAATAAAAAAATTAAAAATATATATAATATAAAAAGAAATAAAAAAGGAACTTCAAATGTCTTCTGCTCTACAGGACTTCAATGTCCTCCATTTTACGTTTCATAAAACTTCAATGTCCTCATGTATTTTCAGTTTCACTTCAATGTCCTCCGTTTTATGTTTCATAAAACTTCAATGTCCTTATCTTTACTTCCCCTTTATTTCCAATAAAAGGTAAGTAAAGAGGGGCAACTGTCATACCCTAATTTCGTCCGGGGACCATCGTTCGTTGATCTTTTGATCCTTGCTAGTCAACTTACGGTGTTGAATGCCAGTTACAGTGCAAAGCAAGGAACCATTCAGTGTTTCAATCAGGAATGCGAAAAATACCAAAAAAGAGGGGCAAAAGGGTCTTTTCATTGAGTTTCCTAGACCCTAGCTTGCCTAGGCTAGCCTCTGGCTCGCCTGGGCCCCCAAATTACTCTAGGGTGAAGGAACCAACTCGCCTGGGCGAGCCAATTACTTCAGGAGTAAGCATTAGCTCGCCTGGTGATCGAGGTCGTACCCGAATCAAATAAACATTAAAAATGCAGTATCTAGGAAGTGATCCTAGGTCGTCTCCCAATGAACAATGATCAACCAAACGTTCATAACAGATGGTAATAAAACAGTAACGAATTGGGGGGATGTTTGTTTTTGTAATTTAAACAACAAGAAATTTGAATTAAAGAAATAATAGAACTAAAACCTGTTGTTTCCCTTTGATTCAAAAGCAAGTCTCTTATCCTAGGTTACGAGAATTTATCCCTAATCAGTTCACCCACTTAATCCAACCCGAAATTAATCTACTAAGCGAAAATTAACCTAAGGCTGTCATTATGTGAACATCATGCCTTTTTCGTAATGAACAAAACCAAACCCCAGTATTTTGTCGTGGGGACAACACAAAAAGTTGCCAATGTGCCCAAATAGAGTTTTCATTTCATGATGCAAGCTCCATTGGAGCTTGTAGGCCTAGGATCTTCTTCATCAATTGATTCCTTTGCTTCTTGGAAGATAAATGGCAGCGGAATGGAGAAGGAAGAGAGAGAGGAGACGCCACTTCAAGGAGAAGATGAGTCTAGAAGAAGCTCACCACCATAGGAGGCCATGGATAAGAGCTTGGAGGAAGAAGGAGATGAATGAAGGGAGAGGGAGAGAAGAACACGAAATTTTGTGCTCCAAATGAGCTCTGAAATCTGAAGTTTAATATTCAAATGATCAAAGTTGAAAAAAATGCACACACATGACCTCTATTTATAGCCTAAGTGTCACACAAAATTGGAGGGAAATTCAAATTTCACTTGAATTTGAAATTGAATTTGTGGAGCCAAACTTTGGAGCCAAAATTTCACTAATTATGATTAGTGAATTTTAGTTATGGTTCAGCCCACTAATCCAAGATCAATTCCAAGATTCTCCACTAAGTGTGCTTAGGTGTCATGAGGCATGAAAAGCATGAAGGACATGCACAAAGTGTGACTATATGATGTGGCAATGGGGTGTAGTAAGCAAATGCTCACCTCCCCCTCTAAAATTTAATTGGATTGGGCTTCTACCCATTCAATTAAATTTATTTCCAACCACACACATCAAATATCCACTTAGTGCATGTGAAATTACAAAACTACCCCTAATACAAAAACTAGTCTAGGTGCCCTAAAATACAAGGGATGAAAAATCCTATATTTCTAGGGTACCCTACCTACATTATGGAGCCCTAAATACAAGGCCCAAAAATAATGAAACCTTAATCTAAAATTTCAAAGATAAGTGGGCTCGTACTTAGCCCATGGGCCCGAAATCTACCCTAAGGCTCATAAGAACCCTAAGGCCTTCTCTTGCATCTCTGGCCCAATCTACTTGGAGTTTTCTATCCAATGCCCTTGCGGGGTAGGATTGCATCATTCCCTCCCCCTTGAAAAGGATTTGACCTCAAATCCTGAGGTTCTTGAAACTCTGGGCTTTTTTCCTCAACACCTGTAAAAAGAACAAAAACATATGTATTAGTGGTGTTTAGTATGTTGAAGTAAGGTAAGGTCTGGAAACTCATTTCCTGGGCATCTTCCCATGAAGGAACATGGTTCCTCACCAACTCAATGAGTGGTGCTACAAGTATAGAAAAATATGGGGCAAACCTTTTGTAAAAGTTTGTTAAGTCTTGGAAGCCCCAAATTTTTCTTACACTTGGTGGAGCGGGCCACTCAGGAATGACCTTTATTCTCTTAGGGTTCATGGGAACCCCTTGATCACAATTTAAAAAATTAAGAAAAGTAAAGCAATAGAACATACCTTTTTCTGTATTTTCATGTTGATTATTCCTACCAAAAAGTATGACAAACCTAAGGTGTCCCATATGAGTGCATAAGTTTGTATTGAAACTAAAAATAAGAACAAACCTACCTAATGAGTCCCTATGTACACAAATCCTGAAGATATTGGGTGCACAAGTGATTTTACAAAAGAGTGTTGCACCATCCAAGACATTCATCACACCACATATTTTAGGGATTTGGTGCCTAATAATACCTATTTTGGGCACCAACAAAGCACAAGGATTTAATCTCTTGCGAACCAAACCCTCATCCAACAAATCCTTTACTTGAGGATTAAACTCAAGCCTAAGAGATGTAGCAATGCTAACAAGTGTCTTTTTACAAAGGAGAAAATGTGGAGGTTGTCTAAGAAGGGAAATTTCTTTAATATTTGTCTTTATTTCAAAATGTCTTTCCTTCTTAGCTAACCTTTTGGAGGAGACACTTACCTCCTTACACTCCTCCTTAACCATTAAAGGTTGTCCTTCTTCTTGGGGGTAGATTTCTTCACTAGATTCTTCCCCTTTTGCTTCTTCACTTTCACTAGAGGAAGGTGACGTAGTAGCCTCATCTTGGCTACTATAAAGGTCTTGGCCCCTCATAATCATGGTTTTCTTGGTGGGGCATTGAGAAGTAATGTGTCCTCTTCCAAGACATTTAAAGCACTTCATGGAGCTAGTCTTCTCTTGCATACTAGCCTTAAGGGGTTTCTTTTCTATTGTCTTCCCCTTATCATCTTTGGGCTTAGAAGGTCTCACCCCTAAGATTCCTTGACCTTGGTCTTTCTTTTGATAAGAGTGAGAGCCATAAGATTTTGAAGTAGACTTCCTTTTAAATTGTTGCTCTACCCTTATTTCCCAATCTAAATTAGCCTCTACATTGTCCTTCCCATGGAAGTATGAGAGTTTAATGTTAACCTCTTGAGGCTTTCTTTCATTTTCTCTCCTATGGGAGTGAGGTCTAAGATGTGACCTATGCCTTCCTTCATAATAGTCACGAAGTTCTTCACTTAGGCTCTTGCAAGAGTTATGACTACTATAGGAGACATGTTTTTCTCTTTTCATTTCTTTCATTATTTTTCTTCTTTCTTCCTCTCTTATTTTCTCTCTTTCATCTTGACTTATTTCTTCCACTCTTTTTTTACCTTTATCTTTTCTCTCTTGTTTTTCTTTCCACAACTTAAGGGATCTCAACTCATCTAATATCTTATACAAGGGGTCCTTAGGAGTAGAACCCTCACCATTAACACTAGATGAAGAATGAAGACTCATGTTGGTTCCTAAGTTATGGTTCTTTCTTGTTGGGGGTTTGAAAAAAAGGTAAAAGAAACTATGGTTGAAACTAGCCAAAATAAACACTAAAAAAAGGTGTGAAAGATAAGGTAAAAACTAATTGGTAAAAGGAAAGCTATCTAGGCGGTTTGACAATGGAGGGTAAAGGAAATAAGCTATGAAAGTAAGCAAGAAATTAAAGTGCAAGAAATGCAAACTAGGCGGATCCTAAGAGTGTTTGGATGACCTCATTTAAGGTTCCCAACAAAACACTCACTATCCCAAGGGAAAATTGCCTAAAATTATTACACACAAATGGAAGTAGGGTGACCTAGCGGAGGCTCCCAACTTACTTCCAATGAAAGGCCTTTTTGTTACAAAATTTGAAAGCAAAGCAAATTGCCAATTACAAAATTACAAAGAAAAAAGTCCTCAATTGTGGTGACTTTTCTCTCTTTAGTGTTTCACTCAATTTGGAGTGCTTCTTAGTCCAATAGCTCTTAAGGTGGTTGGCCCCTTGCTTCTTGACTCAAATTCTTCAAGATATGGCACCAATCCTCCTTTCCAATTCCCTATATGGCAACTCACAAGCAAGGAAACAAAGAGACAAGCAATAACCAAAGACAAAAAAAATGAAATGAAAGCTAAACCAATAGAGTTTTAACAAGACAAATTTCCAAGGATTATTCAACAATTAAAGCAATGAAAAGCACAAAAAGCAAGCTAGGACTCAAAGAGAAACCTAGAATGGCTCTAGAGTAGAGTAGAAAAACTCTAAAAAAAAAAGACTCAAGAAACCTCTAGTTTTGGCACTTGTTTTCACAATAATTTTCAATTGAAATTTCAGAACTAGGATTGGTATAAAATAGGCACCAATTATAGAACAAATTTTGAGCCAAAACAACAAGCACACTTTCCTTTCACTTTTCTTTTTTTTTTTCCTGGACACTGATTTTTCTGCCAACTTGTGAGATTTTTCTTATTTTTTCCTTTAATACAAAATCGCTTGGTTCTTTTTTTATAATTTTTGTCCAGATGTCTAGAAAATTCAGTAAAAGTTTCAGCTCAAAAAACGTAGTGACCAATTCCCAGTAATTTATACAAGTTCGTATGTTCAAGCTGCCAGCACCAGCGATTTCAACCTAGAAATCATGAGTAGTGTTTATGTTGCTTAAGGCTTGGAGACGCCACTTCAAGGAAAAGATGAGTCTAGAAGAAGCTCACCACCATAGGAGGCCATGGATAAGCTTAGAGGAAGAAGGAGATGAATGAAGGGTGAGGGAGAGAAGAGCACGAAATTTGGTGCTTTAAGAGAGCTCTGAACTTTGAAGTTTAATTTTCAAATGATCAAAGTTCTAAAAAATGCACACACATGACCTCTATTTATAGCCTAAGTGTCACACAAAATTGGAGGGAAATTTGAATTTCAATTCAAATTTTACTTGAATTTGAAATTGAATTTGTGGAGCCAAACTTTGGAGACAAAATTTCACTAATTATGATTAGTGAATTTTAGTTATGGTTCAGCCCACTAATCCAAGATCAATTCCAAGATTCTCCACCAAGTGTGCTTAGGTGTCATGATGCATGTAAAGCATGAAGGACATGCACAAAGTGTGACTATATGATATGGCAATGGGGTGTAGTAAGCAAATGCTCACCTCCCCCTCTAAAATTTGATTGGATTGGGCTTCTACCAATTCAATTAAATTTATTTCCAACCACATACATCAAATGTTCACTTAGTGCATGTGAAATTACAAAACTACCCCTAATACAAAAACTAGTCTAGGTGCCCTAAAATTCTAGGGCTGAAAAATCCTATATTTCTAGGGTACCCTACCTACATTATGGAGCCCTAAATACAAGGCCCAAAATTAATGAAACCTTAATCTAATATGTACAAAGATAAGTGGGCTCATACTTAGCCCATGGGCCCGAAATCTACCCTAAGGCTTATGAGAACCCTAGGGCCTTCTCTTGCATTTTTGGCTCAATCTTCTTGGAGTCTTCTATCCAATGCCCTTGGGGGTAGGATTGCATTATTCCCTCCCCCTTGAAAAGGATTTGACCTCAAATCCAGAGGTTCTTGAAACTCATGGATTCTTTCCTCAACACCTGTAAAAAGAATGAAAACATATGTATTAGTGATGTTGGGTATGTTAGCATACAGTAAGGACTGGAAACCCCTTTCCTGGCCATCTTCCCATGAGAGAATATAGTTCCTCACCAACTCAATGAGTGGTGCTACAAGTATAGAAAAATATGGGACAAACCTTTTGTAAAAGTTTGTTAAGATATTGAAGCCCCAAATTTCCCTTATACTTGGTGGAGTAAGCCACTCAGGAATGACCTTTATTCTCTTAGGGTCCATGGGAAGCCCTTGATCACTATTTAAAAAGTTAAGGAAAGTAATGGAATAAAACATACCTTTTTCTTTATTTTCATGTTGATTATTCCTACAAAAAATTACGACAAACCTAAGGTGTCCCACATGAGCACCTAGGTTTGCATTGAAACAAAAAATAAGAACAAACCTACCTAATGAGTCCCTATGTACACAAATCATGAAGATGTTGGGTGCATGAGTGATTTTACAAAAGAGTGTTGCACCACTCAACACATTCATCATACCACCTATCATAGGGATTTGGTGCCTAATAATACCTATTTTAGGCATCAACAAAGCACGAGGATTTAAGCTCTGGCGAACCAAACCCTTATCCAACAACTGCTTTACTTGAGGAATAACCTCAGGATCAAGAGGTATGGCGGTGATAAGGGATGTTTCCCTTGATAGGAGAAGGTAGAAAGATGTTTTAAGAAGGAGTGCTCTTTTAATATCACCTTTTGTTGCAAAATGATTTTCCTTCTTAACAATCTTCTTGGAGGAATCCTTTTCCTCCTTTTCCTTCCCCTTGGCCTTTGAAGACAAGGCCTTACTATCCTTCTTTTTCTTTTGTTTTTCTAGTTTTTCTTCCTCATCCCTCTTATCTTTCATAGTTAGTTCATCTTTGGCCACTTGTGAAGGTGTTTGAGGATGCAACACAAATTTAGTGCCAAGATGGGTGAGGGTAATTTCATTAGTTAGGCCATTGTAAATGATCTTCCTATCAAATTGCCATGGTCTTCCTAAAAGAATATGTCCTGCCTCCATGGGAACTATATCACAATTAACTTCATCCTTATAAGTCCCAATGAAGAAAGGTACCTTCACTTGTTGGTTAACTATCTTTTCCCCTTGCTCATTGAGCCATTGAAGTTTATAAGGTTTTGGGTGGGGAATGATAGTGAGGTTCAACTTGGAAACTAATCTTGTGCTACAACAATTACAACAAGATCCACTATCCACAATGAGAGAACAAGTTTTATCTAAAATTTTGCATCTTGTATGAAAGATGTTCTCTCTTTGGGAGTGAGATAGATCACAAGATTGACCTCCAAGGAGCCTTCTAACCATTAAGAGGTCACCTTCTTCATGGGGGTAGACTTCCTCACTAGACTCTTCACCCCTTACTTCATCTTCACTTCCACTATAGGAAGGGTAAGAAGTAGTCTCCTCTTGCTACTATAAATGTCTTGACCCCTCATGATCATGGTTTTCTTTGTAGGGCATTGAGAGGCAATGTGACCTCTCCCAAGACATTTGAAGGATTTAATGTTGCTAGTCCTTTCTTGGGAACTAGTCTTAGTGGTGTATTTCTCTATGGTCTTACCCTTATCTTCCTTGGGTTTTGAAGGTGCAGCCCCTAGCGATCCTTCCTTGGATAAGTGTGAGAGCCATAAGATTTTGAAGAAGGCTTTGTTTTAAGTTGTTGCTCCACTCTTATACAAAGTTGGACTAGCTCATCTAGGTCCCTATATGGAAGGAGTTCAACCTTGTCCCTCAATTCCATATTAAGCCCACTAAGGAACCTAGCTATGCTTGTTCTTTCCTCCTCCCTAAGTCCAACTCTTAAAAGGAGTAGTTCCATTTGTTGTCTATATTCTTCAACACTCATATTTCGTTGTCTAAGCCTTTGGAGCTTGTCCATAAGCTCCCTTTCATAGTAGGAGGGAATGTGCCTCTTCCTAAGGGCACTCTTAAGATCATTCCAATACTCTACTGGAGGATCCCCATGAATCCTTCGCTCCTTAACAAGGGAAGTCCACCAATAGAGGGCATACCCTTGAAAGCTAAGGGTAGCCAATGGAAATTTTCTCTCTTCACTAATATGATGGCAAGCAAAGAGTTGTTCAACCTTCATTTCCCAATCTAAGTAGGCCTCAACATTATCTTTCATTATTTTTCTTCTTTCTTCCTTTCTTATTTTCTCTCTTTCATCTTGACTTATTTCTTCCACTCTTTTTTTACCTTTTTCTTCTCTCTCTTGTTTTTCTTTCCACAACTTAAGGGATCTCAACTCGTCTAATATCTTATACAATGGGTCCTTAAGAGTAGAACCCTCACCATTAACACTAGATGAAGAATGAAGACTCATGTTGGTTCCTAAGTTATGGTTCTTTCTTGATGGGGGTTTGAAAACAAAAGGTTAAAGAAACTATGGTTGAAACTAGCCAAAATAAACACTAAAATAGGTGTGAAAGATAAAGTAAAAACTAATAGGTAGAAGGCAAGCTATCAAAGCGGTTTGACAATGAAGGGTAAAGGAAATAGGCTATGAAAGTAAGCAAGAAATTAAAGTGCAAGAAATGCAAACTAGGCGGATCCTAAGGGTGTTTGGATGACCTCATTTAAGGTTCCCAACAAAACACTCACTATCCTAAGGGAAAATTGTCTAAAATTATTACACACAAATGAAAGTAGGGTGACCTATTGGAGGCTCCCAACTTGCTTCCAATGAAAGGCCTTTTTGTTACAAAATTTGAAAGCAAAGCAAATTGCCAATTAAAAAATTACAAAAAAAAACTCCTCAATTATGGTGGCTATTCTCTCTTTGGTGTTTCACTCAATTTGGAGTGCTTCTTAGTCCAATAGCTCTTAAGGTGGTTGCCCCTTTGCTTCTTGACTCAAATTCTTCAAGGTATGACACCAATCCTCCTTTCCAATTCCCTATATGGCAACTCACAAGCAAGGAAACAAAGAGACAAGCAATAACCAAAGACAAAAAAAATGAAGTGAAAGCTAAACCAATAGAGTTTCAACAAGACAAATTTTCAAGGATTATTCAACAATTAAAGCAATGAAAAGCACACAAAAGCAAGCTAGGACTCAAAGAGAAACCTAGAATGGCTCTAGAGTAGGATGTCATTATATTTGGTGGTTGTATTTAGGGCTCCATAATGGCTCTAGAAAAGCACACAAAAGCAATAAGTATGAACTCTTTACTATAGAGGATGAAGAAGACATGCAAAGCATGTTTGGACACTTCTAAACCATATTAAATGAATTGCAATCTCTTGGTAGAACTGATGACAATTATGATAATATTGACAAAATGTTTAAAAGCTTGTCCAAAAAGTGGAGACCATAGGTCACAGGTCTGAGAGTAGTAAAGAGTCTTGATTCCATGTCCATTGAAGAACTAGTTAGAACATTAAAGGTTCATGAATTGGAACTAAAATAGGATGAGGGAATCAAAAAGGAAAAATCTATGTGTGCACAATAGACCAAAACATCCTCAGCATCCACCTCTAGATCAATGCACAATAATGCCCCTAATGCAAATCCAACTTAGACAAAGATGATCAACTAGCCTTCATATCTAAAAAGATAAAAGAAAGATGTGAAGGAAGAGAGGCAGATCAAACTGGAGGGGCTCATCCAAGAAGCAATCTTGAGATAGAAAGGACAAAAAGAAGAGTTTCATAATTTGTTACGAGTGTAAGAAGCCTAGACACTTCAAGTCTGAATATCCATACTAGGATAGGACGAAGGACTAGAAGAATCACTTCAAGTCGAAAGGCAAAATGGTTCTCATGAGCACATGGGAAGACCTGGACGACACATCGTCCGATGAAGAAATAGAAGAAGAAGAAGCAAATTTTGGTTTGATGGCTGACACAACTTCAGAAGAATCCGAGTCAAACTATGATGAGGATGTAAATGTCAATGGCCCATAAACTTTAAAGATAGTTTATGATGAACTTCTTTCCAACTCATCCATTCCATCTAAAGCTTACAAAAACTTGATGAAGGATGTTAAGTCAAATGAAATTTATGTCTTAAAACGAATTAGGACTCATAATTATTTTGATTAAATACAAATAATAAAAGTTGTGTCTAATATGCTATCGAATCATGATTTTTATATGTGCGTGTAATGCCTTGAAATTTCGCTAACTATAAATCAACGTTTAAAATTATTTATCGTGTTATTTGATTATATGATTGACTTAGATGAGTTGAGGTATGGTGTGAATTAACCATGTGTGATTTTCTTGACGTGGATGTTGAGTTATGTGAAGTTTTATTGACTTCAGTTGAAATTATGAGATTTTAAGTTTCACCTAAACGTGTTCCGATAAAACTGCAATCCCGGATTTGTTAACCGTTGGATCGCCTTCAAATATAGATTGTAGGTTCATAATCGATGTCTTCACATTCTGACCTTTGGGATTCAAAAAATAATAATTTTTGACATGTCAGGATAAGCGCAATTCCAACCTAAGAGGGAATTATGCTCGGCACAAAATATTGCCCTCAGTGAAAATTTTCACACTTAGCGCAAATCATAATTGTTGAACAAGTGGTCTCAAAAACTTTAGAGCGGGGTGAATTAAGTCTTAAAATTTTTTCGACTAACAAGTTTTAATCCCCTTTTAAATGATATATGATAGATTTAGAATGTAGTAGAAGAAGCAACAATCAATTTAACAATGTTCTTTAAATGTGCAAGACAAAGTAAATTGCAATAAAATAAACGAGATAAGGGAAGAGAGAATTGCAAACTCGATTTATACTGGTTCGACCACTTCTTGTGTCTGTGTCCAGTTCTCAAGTAACCCAATTGAGATTTTTCATTATCCTTGTAAATCCTTTACAATCTTTGAACACACCTTAGGATCCCTGACCCTCGTGTTTGAGTTTCTCACACTCCAAGAGACAAACAATCTCTTGATTACAACTGAGTTTTATAAGATGAACAAAATGATTTCTCTCTTTTAGATCAGATGATACAACTTGAAGTTCCTAGAAGAATTCTCAATAATTTGCAAGAGTTTGGCCAAAAATATTTAGAGAGGTTTTGAAAGTTAAGTTCTCTTAGAATTCTCTTATTTTCGAAGTAAAGACACGCATATATATAGGCCCATTGTGCCTGTTCAAAACAGTTTGAAGAGATGTGTCTTTTCAAAAGATTTTCTGAAACTTTTTCACTGGTAATCGATTGCATGACTCTGGTAATTGATTACATAGTCATATCTTTGAAGGGATGTGACTTTTCAATAGTTTTTCTGAAATCTCTTTGCTTGTAATCGATTACATGATTCTTGTAATCGATTACACAGATCAAAATTCAAATAATTTTGTGTCGTTGGTTCATCAGTTCAAAAATTTCAATATGTCATTTTCACAAACTCTCTAGTAATCGATTAGAAGAACTTGATAATCAATAACCAGATCAAAAAGATATTTTTGAACTGACTTAACTTTAATAAAAGAATTTTGACAGTAAAGATTTTGAGGTCAAACTGTAGCAATCAAATTGAGATTCTTTCAACAAATTTACTAAGTCCTTATCTTAAATTTTCTTGATCTTGTCTTTGACTTGATTCAATTCGTGCTCATCAAGTAAACTTTTGGCATCATCGAAACCTGCATGATATACATTAACATTCTCCCCCTTTGTTGAGGATGACAAACATCTTTAGGTAAGGAGTAAAGAGAGAAATAATAATATCCATTTGTGTCGTTCAATCCCCCTTGATTTTTCAGTGATTGCTTATATGAAAAAGTTTAAGATTTGATGAAAAATTTATATATAAAAACTCTTTCAATACTTTGGACAAAAAAATGGATAGTGATCTACCTCATCTATCTCTCCCCCTTTGGCAACATCAAAAACAAATTAAGAGCAGAGAGAAGAAAAGCATACATTGATTATAATAAGTAAGATATTATCGTTCAGAGTACCATCCAAGCAGAATAATAGTAAGCAATAAGTTTGAAAGTATAAAGTACTAAATATCCTAATGTAACTTAAACAAGTCTGAAAGTTTATTAATTATTATAACTAATTATAATGCTAAGGATCGGTTGGTGGATCAAAGCAACGGTGGATAAATCCCATGTCATCCTTAAGACGAGTGATGTGACAATGCATGGAATCAAACCTTTCTCCAACAAAAGCGTGAAGATCCTGAATCTCGTTGAGAACATCATTTAGTAAAGCAAAGGAGGGATCCCTATTGTCCATCAAGATCTTTCTTATAACCAAAAGAAGCAATACAACGGCTCCTATTGTAAATGAACGCTTAACCTTGAAAGATGGTTCATTAGTAAGAGGGACTTTGAAGTGCTTCAAAAACAGAGTAACCAGATGGGAATATGGTAGAGGGGCATTTGCACGTAATGCCTTCTGCATACGGTAATGAACAAGATGTGCCTACTCTATTTGGCGTCCAGTTTGCAGTGTCCACATCAAAATTAAGTCTTCCTCAGTGGCTTGAGCAAGGTTAGTAGAATGAGGAAGCAACACATAGCAGAGAATGTAATGCATGATACGACATTCAAAAGTAAAGGATCCAACAAGTAAGCAACGAGACATATCAGCATTTGCAACACAAACCATTTTATGAGCATCAAGACTATAATAAATTGGTTTCCAATCATCAACTAAAGTTCCTTCAAAAGGCACACCTTGACTGCTTAGTTTGGTTAGGGAGTAAAACAAGGATTGATCAACAACAATTGTTATTTTGTTCATTTCAGAAAATATCACTTCTTCATGAATTTTCAAGTTGTTATAAGACACTCGAACCAATTCAGGGTAATATGGAAATTTCTTAGTCATGAAACCCACTAGTTTAGAATTTTGAAACACTTGATAGAAATCAAAGTTTTCTCCCTCAAAGAATTTAGAGTCAAGGTATTTAGGGTCAATAATATCACAATTTGAGAATGATGAGTAATACCTCTCACGTTGGACATTAGTGGAAAATAGAGTGAGAGAGCGCGATGAGGAAAAAGATGGATTGGGTGGTGCCTGAGGGTCACCAAAAGGACCGTGGTGGTGGCCGACAGTGGTGGTGGAGGATGATGAGCCCTTGCGCCTCTTTGACGATTATGCCATTTGGTGAAGTTTCTGAAAATTTCAATCAGTGGTTTTTGTGGAGGATTCGAAGAGAAGTATTTCGCACTTTGTTTGAAGCGATTTGGTGAAGAAATGAAGAAGATATGAGGATTTGATGTTTTTAGGGTATGGGGTGCCATTACAGAGAGGGGAGATGAGTGTTTTGAACTTAGAGAGAGAGAGAAAAGTCGTATTTAAAGACAAAGATGACTGGTAATCGATTGCATACCATTGTAATCAATTACAAGCATTATAATGTAACTGCCTAATTGTCTTGTAATCGATTACAGATCTATTGTAATCAATTACATGCTTAAGAAATAATAGACTAACCCCTTGGTAATCGATTACGAACCTATGGTAATTGATTACAACCTTATGTTTCAATGGTAATCGATTACGAACCTATGGTAATTGATTACACCATTATTGTTCCTGGGTAATCGATTACATGCCCTCAAATCATTAAATATATAAAGAGGAAAATATTATATATAATTTTATGGGCTAGGAATCTAAGTCAGATTGGTCAATAATCCCTAATTCTCATCTAATGATAAAGAAACTTTCTTTCGGCAGATGTTTTGTGTAACATCCTGAAATATTACTAATTATAAATCGATGTTTAATTGTATTTATTGTGTTATTTGACTATATGGTTGACTTGAATGAGTTGAGGTATTTCTTGAATTAGTCATGTGTGAATTTCTTGATGTGCATGTTGAGTTATGTGGAGTTTTGTTGAGCTAAGTTGAAATTATGAGATTTTAAATTTTACCTAAACCTATTTCTGTAAAATCGCCATCCTAGATTTGTTAACCGTTGGATCGTCTTCACATTTTGTCTGGAGGTTCCTATGACAATGCTCCACATTCTAACCGTCGGTATTTGGAATATAATATCTTGAGTATGAGATATGAGTTTTTTACCGAAGCAGTAAAATTTGAGCTGGATCAGCTTGCCCAGGCCAGCCAAACTCGCCTGGGCGAGTGTTGCAGGCTACAAATACTTCCATCAGCATAAAAGAGCCATCTTCTTCCTCCTCCTCTTCCCCTAAACCCTCCCCCAACACCCCAAGCTCCTCCTCCACCACCACTGACCACCGGTGACTGCCACGAGCCGCCTTTGTTTGTCGTCGGATCACCGCATGAAGAAGAACAGTTTAATCGGAGTGGAATCTTCAAAACTCAACTCAAGGATTCGGTAGAGAACGAAACCTCCAATCCTTCCTTCGTGGTTTCTTCGAGGTAACTATGATTCTAAGCCTTCTCCCATTTAGTTTGAGCCTATCTTTGCATCTCTTCTGACTTGGGAACCATTATTGGATATTTTTACACTTCCTTTGAAAAACCCTTGAAAATGAGACACTGTAAAAGTTAACTTTTTATAACATTGATGTTATTTTTGTGACCTTCATTGAACCTCGGTCACATTGGCGTGGTCAGAATTTTAAAATGATGTCTCCTTTTAGTAGAATCCGAAACACCCCTCAGTCCTTTATGTTTTGATAGGGGTATTTGACTCCGAATATGGTTATTAACCTTGTTTTTGAAACCTATACTAAATTTCGTTCAATTTGGTATATAGAACCTTGCGTTTGGACTGAAGAGCGTGAACGAGAGAGGCCTCTGAGCGACACAAAGAGGAACTAAAGGAAGGCTCACAATAGGTGAGGGGAGTTTATTATTGTTTATAGTTTTTAATACCATAGTTGGGGTCAAGGAACCTAACTATGGGAATGTATGTCTGTCCCTGTTGCATGCTGGTTTTCAAGAAAACAATGTTTTTGACTAATGAGATGCGATATATCTATTATTGATGAATAACATTATTGTTTCTATTAGACTTGTGTTGTCTGAAGACTTAGGGAGTGTGAATCTCAGGCATGAACTATATATGTATAAACAGAGTGTGACTTACTGATGATATTTCTATTGATGACATTAACTAACATGAGGTGACATTAATGTTTATGATAATATTGATGTGAGATGATGTGGTTATTGATGACTATGTTAACATGAGTTGATGATTGATGATGTTGTTGTTGTTGTTAATGTCATTGAGATGAGATGATGTAGAAGTTGATAATGATGTTGATGATGTTAAAAAGGCACTGTGATGATGTTATGTTGTGTATGTACATGGGGGGTGCAGTAACCTTGTTGGATATCCCTGGTGGGGGAAATAGAGTGGTTAAAGAGTTTTAAGCATCTCTGGAGGGGGATGGCTTAGAATCTTTAATTATCCACGGTCAGTGCATTAATGGTGCCCATGTTTCATACGTTGTATGTTGTGTATGTACATGGGGGGTGCAGTTACCTTGTTGGATATCCCTGGTGGGGGAAATAGAGTGGTTAAAGAGTTTTAAGCATCTCTGGAGGGGGATGGCTTAGAATCTTTAATTATCCACGGTCAGTGCATTAATGGTGCCCATGTTTCATACGTTGTATGTTGTGTATGTACATGGGGGGTGCAGTTACCTTGTTGGATATCCCTGGTGGGGGAAATAGAGTGGTTAAAGAGTTTTAAGTATCTCTAGAGGGGGATTGCTTAGAATATTTAATTATCCACGGTTAGTGCATTGGTGGTGCCCATGTTTCATACTTCATATGACATGGAAATAGTATAAACTTTGGCAATAAGTACTTGCAGTTTGTCATGAGGAGGAATACTTGTACTTGGGGGTATGTCACTCGGTTTGGAACTCCCTTGAGACTCAGGCTGATCACCATGGGGGGGAGTTGCCCGTGCACGACAAGGTGACCTCGACACTTACTACCTAGTTTTCCTAAGTGAGAATGTCGTGTGGACATGCTTAGGATATTTCCTTGGAGATGGTACCACATTGCATTTGAGAGTTGAGGTCAGGTGCATGCATCATACTGAGCATGATTGATTGGAACTATGGACTGATGATGACTATTTGTTAAGTGTGTGTTGGACTAGTGAATGTTTGTGTAAGCTTATGGCATTTGTCATTGTTTTCTTACTAATTTTGGTTATTTGATTTTTGTATTAATTTCTTTTATAATAAACTCACCCCTCGCAATTTTTGTACCGTGTGGTTGGTACCTATGATGATCACAAACCTTTGTTTGTGGGAGCAGAATGACAACAGTAGAGTACAAGAAGTAAGATTCTTTTGTGGAGTCGCCGAGCCGACATTATGACGTTGGGATCATTTTGGGAGAGAGTTGTGTTTTGTTAATAAACTCCTCCATAGCTGGTTCTATAATTCTTTTTGTTGATTTGAAGATGTAAATCACAAATTTAATTATATGTATGAACAAATTTACTTTCCATTATGTGAATGATGTGTACTGATTTACTATTCCTATATACATATACATATACATATACATACATATACATATATATATATATATATATATATATATTATGTATTCACTTAAGTGATGGTGTGTTGTTTGGTGAATGTATATTGAGAAAAAAATTACTTTAATTTTTTCATAAGTAAATTAACGGAGTTTTCATTTAAAAATTGAAATTCTCACGATTTTAGAGTGTTGATATCGTAGCGACGAGGCGGGTCATTATATTTTGTAAAGATATCAGCCAATTGATTTTTTGTTTCAACAAACTCTAGTACACAATCACGCTTTTGAACATGATCTTTAAGGAAGTGATGCCTAATTTCAATGTGTTTTGTTCTAGAGTGCAAAATAGGATTTTTGGATAGGTTGATTCCACTTGTATTGTCACAACGAATAGGAATGTGATCAAGCATTAAACAATAATCAGAGAGTTCTATCCATAGGATTTGTGCACAACAGCTTCCAGTAGAAATATATTCTACTTCTACAGTTGATAAGGCAACATTATTTTGCTTTTTGCTATGCCACGATACTAGTGCGGAACCAATAAAGTGGCAAGTCCCACTAGTGTTTTTTTTTATCGGTTTTACATCCAAAAAAGTCAGAATCAGAGTATCCTACTAAGTTATAAGAAGAATTCTTAGGATACCATAAGCCTAGATTTATAGTGCCTAGTAAATACCTCATTATTCTTTTGACGGCACTTAAGTGAGATTCTTTGGGATTGGCTTGATATCTAGCACACATGCAAACACTAAACATAATATCCGGTCTACTTGTTGATTAATAAAGATGAGATCCGATCATACCTCTATATTTCTTTATATCTATTGATTGACCAGCATCATCTTTATTCATGTAGCAAGCAGTGCTCATAGGGGTGGCCATTTGTTTAGCATTTTCCATTCCAATCCTCTTAAGCAATTCTTTGCAATATTTTCTTGACTAATAAAGATTCCATTTTTTGGTTTGTTTTATTTGTAGTCCAAGAAAGAAATTTAACTCACCCATCATGGACATTTCAAATACACTTTGCATATCATTAGAGAATTCTTTGCACAAGGAATCATTAGTAGCTCCAAAGATTATATCATCTACATATATTTGAACCAGGAGAATATCATGCATTTTTCTTTTAATGAAAAGTATGGTAGCAACCTTTCCTCTTGTAAAGCCCTTTTCTAAAATAAATTTGCTCAATCGTTTTTACCAAGCCCCAGGGGCTTATTTTAAACCATATAGAGCCTTCTTCAATTTAAAAACATGATTGGACAAATCTGAATTTTCAAATCCAAGAGTTTGATCAACATACACTTCTTCTAGAATAAATCCATTTAAAAATGCACTTTTTAACATCCATTTGATAAAGTTTGAAATCTATTGTTGATGCAAAGGCAAGGAACATTCTAATAGCTTCTAGTCTAGCTATAGGAGCATAAGTTTCGTCATAATCTATTCCTTCCTCTTGGTTATATCCTTTAGCCACTAATCTAGCCTTATTTCTAATGACTATTCCATGTTCATCCAATTTATTTCTAAATACCCATTTAGTTTCAATAATTGGATGATCATTAGGTCTATCAACTAATTCTTATACTTGATTTCTTTCAAATTGATTTAATTCTTCTTGCATAGCAATAATCCAATGTTCATCGATTATGGCTTCATTTATGTTTTTGGGTTCAATTAAAGAGACAAAAGCCATGTTATTGCATGCATCTTTAAGAGAGTGTCGAGCTGTTACCCCTTTTGAGATGTCACCTATGATATTATCAAGAGGGTACTACCTTGAAGTTCTCCACTCCCTTGGAAGATCCACGTTTATTTGATTTTCTTTGGATTGAGAATCTCTACTATTTCCATCTTCTTTGTCTTTGTGGACTTCTTCATGAATATGCGTATCTTCTAAAGTATCTATAATATCATCAAGTATATCCTTTCTTGGCCTAATAGTGTTAGTGTCATCAAAAGAGACATGAATTGATTCTTCAATAGTCATAGTTCTTTTATTATATATTCTAAAAGCTTTAGTATTCAAAGAATAACCAAGAAATATACCTTCAACTGACTTTGCATCAAACTTGCCCAAGTTGTTTTTTCCATTATTTAACACAAAGAGTTTACATCCATAAATATGAAGATGGGAAATAATTGGTTTTCTCCTCTTATATAGTTCATATGGTGTTTTCTTTAAAATAGGTCTAATTAATGCTCTATTCATTATATAACATGCAGTATTAACAACCTCAATCCAAAAGTATTTAGGAATATTTGTATCATTAACCATGGTTCTTGCTAATTCTTCTAATGATCTATTTTTCCTTTCAACTACTCCATTTTGTTGAGGGGTTCTAGGTGCAGAAAAATTATGTTCTATCCCATTTTCATCACAAAATAATTCAAAGTCTTTATTCTCAAATTCCCCTCCATGATCACTTCTAATGGATGCAATGTTGAGGTTTTTCTTATTTTGAATAATTTTGGTAAGTTTCTTAAAAGCATGAAATGCATCTCTTTTGTGAACAAGAAATAAAGTCCATGTAAATCTAGAATAATCATCTACTATGAAAAGAGCATAATAATTTCCACCAAAGCTTATAGTTCTAGAAGGACCAAAGAGATCCATGTGCAAAAGTTGTAAGGGTCGAGTGGTTGAAACAACATTCTATAATTTGAAAGAAACCCTTACTTGTTTTCCCTTTTGACATGCATCACACAATCTATCCTTTTCAAATTTGAGTTTTGGCAAGCCAATTACTAAATCTTTTGAAATTAATTTATTTAAGTGTTCCATATTTATATGAGCAATTCTCCTATGCCACAACCATGATTCATCCTCTTTACTTAGAAAGCATTGAGCATGATTTGGGGTTTTATCTAGATTTATCATGTACACATTATTAGTCCTATGTCCTACATATTTTATTTTTCTGTCATGTTTACTTTCAATAAAGCAGTTATGAGAATCAAATAACACCCAAAAGCCTTTATCACATACTTGACTAACACTTAATAAACTATGCTTAAGACCATCAACAAGTAAAACATTTTCTATGGAGGTAGAGGGATTCGTTCCTATTTTTCCAACTCCAAGAATTTTACCTTTGTTGTTGTCTCCATAGGTCACATGCCCACTATTCTTGGGAGAAATATGAGTATACTTTGATGCATCTCCCATCATGTGTTTGGAGCAACCTCTCTTCTTCGCTTTCATAGTCTTTGGCCATGAGGCTTAGATTTACAATTTCATTTTCTGAATCACTTGATGAATCCATGTCATTATCTTCCCAAGTGATATATGCTTTCTTTGCTTTCTTATCTTTGAAAGTTTTCATGTTGGATTTTTCCATTCTTCTTTTAAAGACAGGACAATCAAAGCTTAGGTGCCCAGGTTGATTGCATTCATAGCATTTTGGAATTAAGTAGGAATCTTCTCCTTTCTTCTTTGGATTGAAGTTCGATCTCCTTCAATTTCCTTTGTTCCTAAAAAATTGATTGAATATTTTTACAAAGAGACTGAAATCATCTTCTTCTAAATTATTTTGTTCCTTCATGTCTTCTTTTTTACTTTCTTCGTGCATAGAAGATAAGGCTTTGACTGCAATTCCTTTCTTCTTTTTGTCATTCTCTTCATGTTGGTTGAGTCTCATAAGTTCCATTTCATGTTCTTAAAGTTTCCCAAAGAGAGTGGCAAAAGACATGTTGGTGAGATCTTTTTGTCATACCCTAATTTCGTCCGGGGATGATCATTTGCAAACATTTGGATTCTTGCCAGCCAAATTGAGCTACTTAACTCCAATTTCCATGCATTCCGTAAGGTTTTTTGACGTTTCAGAAGGAAATGTGCAAAATACCCAAAATGGGGGCAAAAGGGTCACTTTTAGGGCATTTTTCAGCCCCTGAGCCACCTAGATAACTTCATGATGAGGTAACCTGCTCGCCTGGGTGAGCAAGGTTGCTTCAGAATGAAGTTATCAACTCACCTGGGAGAGCTACCTTCATTCCAAGTGGCTTGTTTTGCTATAAATAAGCATGAGAAGGCTGGAGTAAAGGGTCCAGAGGTCCAGAAAGAAGAAGAAAGAAGAGAAAAAAGAAGCTAAAATGCCGCTGAATCGCGACTGCAACCGATTTCTAAATTGTTCGTCGTTTGTTCTTCATGGTTGTCATACAAAGATGATTCGCATTGTGAAGCATGTCAAAAGGGGAAACAAATCAAAAACTCTTTTTCAAGTAAAAACATTGTTTCTGCCTTAAGACCTCTAGAACGGTTACATCTTGATTTATTTGGCCCAACTATAACTTTTTAAGTAAGTGGTAAAAGGTATGGACTAATCATAGTGGATGACAACTATAGATGGACATGGGTTATGTTTCCTGCCCACAAGGATGAGTCTTTCAGATTCTTCTTTAAATTTTGCATAAGAACTAGTGATCCCCACTAGGTTGGCACCAAGAGCACTAAGAATCCTCTACCAGTATGTGTTGGAATTTTATTAGAAAAACTAGAAAGGAAAATGAAATTACAACATGGGGGGGGGGGGGGGGCAAACCCATGAATAAAATATTATTGAAACTGATAGTTAGAAAATCCTATTGTATCCCTTGTAAAAGGATTTGCAATGAAAGAGAATACGGAATCCCACCAAACCCAAACTAGAGATGAATCACCATAGTTTTCCAATTTGTCCTCTCGGAAGATATAGGAGACAACTATTTGCATTGAACGAGATAGCTAAAGTTAATTTTTTCTCGTCACCGAAAATTTCCAAGGAACCAAGTCTAGAGAATGAAAGGTGTAGAAGCAAAGCTTCATGGTGAATCAAAGGTGATTCAAAGGTGTTTTGATGATAACAATGATGATGAAAAAAGGTGATGACAAAAAGCTCAAAGATCAATCAAAGAACAACTCAAGAGAATCCAAGATCAATCAAGAACAATTCAAGAGTTCAAGATAAGAATCAAGAAGAATTCAAGACTCAAGAAGAAAGTCTAGAGACAAGGATCAAGATTCAAGGTTCAAGATCTCAAGAATCAAGATCAAGATTCAAGACTCAAGATTCAAGAATGAAGAGAAGATTCAATGAAGATCAAGATTCAAGAATGAAGAGAAGACTCAATCAAAATAAGTATTAAAAAGTTTTTCAAAACTTTGAATAGCACATGAGTTTTTGACAAAACCTTTTACCAAAGAGGTTTTACTCTCTGGTAATCGATTACCAGATTGTTGTAATCGATTACCAGTAGCAAAATTGTTTTGAAAAAGTTTTCAAATTGAATTTACAACGTTCCAATTATTTTCTAAAAGCTGTAATCGATTTCAATGTTTTGGTAATCCATTACCAGTACCTTTGAACGTTGAAATTCAAATTCAAATGTGAAGAGTCACATCTTTTCACATAAAATCTTTGTGTAATCGATTACACTGATTTGGTAATCGATTACCAGTGACTGTTTCTGAATAAATCAAAAGATGTAACTCTTCAAAAGGGTTTTGACTTTTTCAAATTGGTTTTAAGTTTTTCTAAAAGTTATAACTCTTCTAAATGGTCTTCTTGACCAGACATGAAGAGTCTATAAAAGCAAGGCTTTGTTTTGCATTTGAAAAATTCATTCCTTCACACTTTATTTTTCCAATCAATCCTTTACAAGCCTTGAATCTCTTTGAACTTCTTCTTCTTTGTACCAAAAGCTTTCTAAAGTTTTCTGGTTTTCCAAACTTTGAAAACTTGTGGTATTCATCTTTTCATTCTCTTCTCCCTTTGCCAAAAAATAATTCGCCAAGGACTAACCGCCTGAATTCTTTTTGTGTCTCTCTTCTCCCTTTTCCAAAAGAACAAAGGACTAACCGCCTGAATTCTTTTGTGTCTCCCTTCTCTCTTGTCAAAGAATTCAAAACGACACAGTCTGAGAATTCTTTTGATTCTTCCCTTTCCCTTATACAAAAGTGTTCAAAGGACTAACCGCCTAAGAATTCTTTTGTATCCCCATTCACAAAGTATCAAAGGTTTAACAGCTTGAGATATTTGTCTTAACACATTGGAGGGTACATCCTTTGTGGTACATGTAGAGGGTACATCTACTTGGGTTTGAATGAGAACAAGAGAGGGTACATCTCTTATGGATCAGTTCTAGTGGAGGGTACATCCACTTGGTTCAAAGAGAACAAGGGAGGGTACATCCCTTGTGGATCTTTGCTTGTAAAAGGATTTTTACAAGGTTGAAAGAAATCTCAAGGACCGCAGGTCGCTTAGGGACTGGATGTAGGCACAGGTTGTTGCCGAACCAGTATAAAAACTCTTGTGTGTTTGTTTTCTTCTTCCTTACTCTTTTTCTTTCCGTTGTGCATTTAATTTCCGCTTTTACTTTATGTTAAGATTCTCTTCTACTCCTCATTCTCTTAACAATTTAGTAAAAGCCTTAAAAGAGTAATTTTTTAATTGGTAAAGGTTTAGGAATAATTAATTCAACCCCCCTTTCTTAATTATTCTGAGGCCACTCAATTCAACAAAAGGCATCAACCACAAATTGATAATCAGATTCCAACCACAATTTGTGCCAGCCTTTGGCATGTGCTTGCTCCACAACGGTGATAGCTGGCAACATTGAAGAGAATGAGAGAGAGAGATGTTGAGAGTGGTGCGGTTGGCCGTGAATTTTTGTGGGAAGGGTAGTTAGTGGAAGTTAGGTGTCTCAATTTGGGTTGTGCAAGGGTTAGGTATAGTCCGAGTGTCATTAGGGAAATATGCAAAGAGCTTAGGTGTGGGTTTAGGTGTCAACTAGTTAAGGACTAAGTTTTAGGTACACCAAGTTTAGTTTACAAAGTGTAATTTTACATTGTCTAATTATAACATAATACAATTAAATTTTATAAAACTAGTAAAATAAAAATGTACACTAGTTGATTAATTAAATTACATTTGCAAAACTTATTTATAGGTAAAATTTTCTGACTACCAAATTATCAGACAAACTTAGAACTCAAGTAAATTGAATCAACATGTAAAAGATCAATTAATTCACACACTAAAATAACACGATATAAACAATTTTAACCACAAGAAAAAATCAACCATAGATAAAAGCATAGAGGAGTAATTATAGATAATTACTCAGATAGAAACACACACACACACACACACACACACACATATAATCAAGTTATTTGAGTAAGAAAAGTTCATTCATACTCCGAAATCCAAAATAACAATTGATAATAATGAGACATCAAAATGACATTGTAGAGGTGGTCCATTTTTTTTGTTAAACCGGTCCAATCAGGATCCAGTACTTAATCGACCGGGTTTGGCTGGTTCATCCCGGGCCAATTTCATGACCAATTGAATAGTGGAACCGGTCCAATTAGGCCACCGGGTCTCGATTGGACCAGTCCGGCTGGCCGGACCAAACTGGGTTTCACAACTATGATTGAAACAACATGCTGCCAAAGTAACATCTATTGCATAAGTTAATCTGATTAAATTTACATAGATGTTGCATGTAATTATTCATACAAACTGTGCTTGGCCCAAAGGAAGACACAATTTGGGTAGATAATTACATGTCTACGATGGTGAATGTGTGGGGATTATAAGGATTGGTGATGTAGCTCCATGTGGAGCTTCTAGGCCTTGGATCTTGTTCATCAATAAAGTCCTTTGCTTCTTGAAGATCAATGGCAGCAGAATGGAGAAGGAAGAAATATGATTGGAGATGCCACTTCAAGGAGAAGATGAGTTAAGAACAAGCTCACCACCATAGGAAGTCATGGATAAGAGCTTGAAGGTAGGAGAAGATGAGTGGAAAGAGAAGGAGAAAAGGAGCACGAGAAAAGGAGCACGAAATTTTATGCCTCAAATAAGGTCTGAACTTTGAAGTGTAATTCTCAAATGATCAAAGTTGAAAAAAATCCACACATAAGTGTCACACAAAATTGGAGGGAAATTTGAATTTCTATTCAAATTTCACTTGAATATGAATTTGAATTTGTGGAGCCAAAATTTTACTAATTATGATTAGTGAATTTTAGCTATGATTCAGCCCACTAATCCAAGATCAACTCCAAGATTCTCCACTAAGTGTACTTAGGTGTCATGAGGCATGTAAAGCATGAAGGACATGCACAAAGTGTGACTATATGATGTGGCAATGGGGTGTAGCAAGCAAATGCTTACCTCCCCCTTAGGATGGTCCAAAATTTAATTGGATGGGCTTCTCTCAATTCAATTAAATTTCTCTCCCAACACACACACATCAAATAGTGCACTTAATGCATGTGAAATTACAAAACTAGCCCTAATGCAAAAACTAGTCTAGGTGCCCTAAAATACATGGGTTGAAAAATCCTACATTACTAGGGTACCCTCCCTACACTATGGACCCTAAATACAAGGCCCAAAATTAATGAAACCTTAATCTAATATGTACAAAGATAAGTGGGCTCATACTTAGCCCATGGGCCTAAAATCTACCCTAAGGCTCATGAGAACCCTAGGGCTTCTCCTACATCTCTGGCCCAATCTTCTTGGAGTCTCCTAGCCATGGCTCTAGTGATGGGCCCCTCCTTGGGAGGATTGCATCATCCCCTCCCTCTTGAAGAGGATTTGTCCTCAAATCTTTAGACCCCTCATCATCTGAATCAGCTACACTTGCAAAAGGAACCAAATCAGTAATGTTACAGGTGTTGCTAACTCCATACTCCTCTAGGAGGTCTAGCCTATAAGCATTGTTGTTGATACTCTCCAAGACCTGAAAAGGGCCATCACCTCTGGGGCTAAGTTTAGACTTTCTTTTAGTAGGAAATCTATCCTTCCTAAGATGGAGCCAAACCCAATCCCCTTTATTAAGCATCAACTCCTTCCTTCCTTTATTACCTTTAGCAGCATACACCTTCATTTGGTTCTCATGTAATTTCTTCACAAACTCTGACCTAGATACCCATTCTTTATGTATAAAAGAAGTGTCAAGTGGAAGGGGAATCAGGTCCAAAGGTGTGAGAGGATTGAACCCATAGACAACCTCAAAAGGTGACTGCCTGGTAGTTCTATGAATCCCCCTATTATAGGCAAACTCCACATGAGGAAGGTACTCATCCCAAGACTTGTGATTGCCTTTTAGGAGAGCCCTTAACAATATGGATAAAGATCTATTCACTACCTTTTTCTGCCCATCATCAGTTTGTGGGTACAAGTGGTAGAGAAAAGGAGCTTAGTTCCTAGCTTAGCCCATAAATTTTTCCAAAAATGGCTAAGCAACTTAGCATCTCTATCAGACTCAATAGTCTTAGGCAAACTATGAAGCCTCACAACTTCTCAAAAAAACGTCTTGAGATGTGACTAGCATCATCTACCTTATGGCATGGTATGAAATGTGTCATCTTGCTAAACCTATCCACCACCACAAAGATAGAGTCTACACCGCTTTGGGTCCAAGGAAGCCCAAGGAAAAAGTCCATACTTATATCTACCCAGGGTGCAAATGGAATGGGTAAGGATGTGTATAGCCCATAGGGCATCGCCCTAGACTTAGCTTGTAAACAAGCCACACACCTAGTGCAATACCTATGGACATCCTTTTTCATATGGGGCCAAAAGAATTTTTCCTTGAGGAAGATAAGAGTCTTATCAATTCCAAAATGCTCCATTAGCCCACCCTCATGGCTCTCCTTGACCAACAAATTTCTAATGGATCCTTGGGGTATACAGAGCCTTCCTTCCTTGAACAAATACCCTTTAGCAATGTAGAATACATCTTGGGCCTTGTTCCCTCAACTAGTATAAATGGGAGAGAAGTACTCATCAGAAACATACAATTCCCTTATGTTATCAAATCCTAAAATTTGAGCTCCAAGGGAAGAAAGCAATGTGTGTCTTCTAGAAAGAGCATTTGCAACCACATTGGTCTTTCCTTTTTGTATTTGATAACATATGAAAATTGCTCTAGGAATTCTACCCATTTTGCATGCCTCTTGTTTAACTTGCATTGCCCTCTAATGTACTTAAGGGATTCATGATCACTATGAATAACAAACTCCTTGGAAGCAAGGTAATGTTCCCAAGTTTGGAGGGCTCTAACTAAGGCATAAAGCTCCTTATCATATGTGGGGTAGTTGAGAGCGGCACCATGAAGTTTGTCACTAAAGTAAGCAATAGGGTGCCCACCTTGCAACAAAACAGCTCCCACACCTACACCAGAGACATCACACTCTAGCTCAAAAGTTTTAGAAAAGTCAGGTAGAGCTAGAACCAGTGCCTTGGTGACCTTTTCTGTGAGCAAAGCAAAGGCTTGCTCCTGTCTCTCACCCCATGTGAATGCCACATTCTTCGTCACCAACTCATTAAGTGGCGAAGCAAGTGTAGAGAAATTAGGAACAAACCTTCTATAGAAACTTGTCAACCCATGGAAGCTCCTAATATCTCCTACACTTTTTAGGGTAGGCCACTCTTGGATGGCCTTGATTTTCTCAGGATCTACATGGACCCCATTTTTGCTAACCACAAAACCTAAGAAGACTACATTATCGACACAAAAAGTTTATTTATCTATATTAGCAAAGAGAGTGTATTTCCTAAGAACTAAAAGAACTTGCCTTAGATGCCCTAAGTGATCATCTAGGTACCTACTATAGACTAAGATATCATCGAAATAAACAACTACAAACCTACCTATGAACTCCCTTAGGACATGATTCATTAGCCTCATGAAGGTGCTTGGTGCATTAGTGAGTCCAAATGGCATCACTAGCCACTCGTACAACCCAAACTTGGTCTTGAAAGCGGTTTTCCACTCATCACCTTCTCTCATCCTTATTTGGTGATAACCACTTTTAAGATCAATTTTGGAAAATATATTTGCACCATGCAACTCATCAAGCATATCATCAAGCCTAGGAATGGGGTGCCTATACTTCATGGTTATGTTCTTGATGGCCCTACAATCTATACACATTCTCAACCTACCATCCTTCTTTGGCACCAACAACAGAGGCACAACACAAGGATTTAGGCTCTCTTGGACCCAACCTTTCTCCAACAATTCCTTAACGTGGGATTCAATCTCTTGGTCTCTTGAGGATTAGTCCTATAAGTTGGCCTATTATAAAGGCTTGTTCATGGGACTAAGTCTATTTTGTGTTCTATTCCCCTAAGAGGAGGTAACCCAGGGGGTATCTCTTTGGGAAATACATCACCAAATTCCTGTAAGAGTTCTTGGACCTTTAGGGGAATGGTCTCAAGTGGGGGAATTGTGGCAGTGTTAAGGGAAGTCTCCCTTGAAAGGAGAAGGTAGAAATATTTCTTTAGAAGAAGATCTCTCTTAATATCTCCTTTTGTTGCAAAATGACTCTCCTTTTTTACAAATTTCTTAGAGGAACACATTCCCTCTTTTTCCTTCTCCTTGACTTTTGGAGCTAAGGCCTCACTATCCTTTTTTTCTTTTGTTTTTCTAACATTTCCTAACCCCTCTTGTCCTTCATTGTAAGTTGATCCTTAGCTACCTGTGAAGGTGTTTGAGGATGCAACACAAATTTAGTGCCAAGATGGGTGAGGGTAATCTCATTAGTTAGGCCATTGTAAATGATCTTCCTATCAAATTGCCATGTCCTTCCTAAAAGAATATGTCCTTCCTCCATGGGAACTATATCACAATTAACTTCATCCTTATATGTCCCAATGGAGAAAGGTACCTTCACTTGTTGGTTAACTATCATTTTCCCTTGCTCATTGAGCCATTGAAGTTTATAAGGTTTTGGGTGGGGAATGATAGTGAGGTTCAACTTGGAAACTAATCTTGTGCTACAAAAATTGCAACAAGATCCACTATCCACAATGAGAGAATAAGTTTTATCTAAAATTTTGCATCTTGTATGAAAGATGATCTCTCTTTGGGATTGAGATAGATCATAAGATTGACCTCTGTCGCAACCTACCCTACGACAGGAGTGTGGGCAAAAAGCCAAAAGAGCGTCTTCCAAAAAGGAAAATGCATGGGAGTCGTCACCAATGTTTATTAAAGGAAAACGCTAGAAAAACCCAAAAAGAGGTCTACAAATTTTGAAAAGAAGGGTTCGGGAGTTGTTTATGCATAGGGAAGGTATTAGCATCCCACGCGACCGTCACAAGGGACGATAGCCATTAATCAAGTGTGCAAAACATGACTTCAAAATTATGTATTTTCCCTTTTTTATATTTCTTTATTTTTTTGGGGTTGACAAGGGTGTTGCCCTCTCCTACGTATCCTCAAGTACGATGAGGAATTCAGACATACGTAGTTCTTTAAGTCTGAATGTTTATGTGTTAAATTGATTTTTATGTTTTTGAAAGATTCATTTAAATTGCGAACAAAAAGTCGTTTAAAGTGTTGGACCTTGAAATGATGTTTCAAATTTTGAAAAGTGGAGAGAATCGTTAAGGCATTGAACCTTGAAACGATCTTTTAAATTTGAAAACTAGAGAGAATCATTAAGGCATTGGACCTTGAAACGATCTCAAGTGATATTTGATAAAAATAAATTAGTTATGAGTTTGTTTTATCTTGGTTTTATTTATTAACTTTTAATCTATTTAAAGACAAACTTGATGACACTAGTGATCGGTTAAGATTGAACTTTACAAAGACAAACGAGATCATCGATGATAGATGGAGAAGATGGATGTGCACATAATAACAAGGGGGACCCCTAAGGGTACATAGATCACATTCAAATCTTGAAAAACAAAACTAACCAACGGTCGCATGAAGAACACCGAACAAGGAATGAAGTAGGGATTGATCACAATCGCGATTCAGTAGCACCTCGGCTTCATTTCTTCTTCTTTCTTCTTCTTCTGTCCTAATTCTCTCAATTTCCTTCACTACTGAATGTTGGAACCCCCTCTCAACCTCCCTAGCATGCCTATTTATAGGAAAATGAGCACTTGGGGCAATGGCAGCTTGCCCAGGTGATGTGTCATTATTTTCTCCTATTTCTTAACCCTTTTGTCACCATTTTAATTAATTATTAGCCTTAATTGCCAAATTAACTATGCAGTTTTATCATTTGGGCCTACTTGACTAATTTTGTGTTTTTAATTTAATTTCAGGAGAATCATAAGCAATTGGGCTTAGATCCGGAATTGGGCTAAACCGGCTTGGACTTGAAGAGAGCAGACAATTTTATTTTATCCAATTTTATTTTATTTGGGCCAGTTTTATTTTATTTCATTTTTGGGTTGGACTTAAAACAAAATTGTAAACTTTGGGGCTGAGGACATATATAACAGCACCAGGGTTTTAGTGGAGCAGACTGTTTTTGGAGAGGAGAATTTTTTAGGGTTTTGCAATTCCAGTTTTTACTGTTCACGCGCACTGTTCACGTAGAATAAAATTTCTTTTTTTGCTTCTGCCTTTTAATTCGTTTTCATTTTTGTTGATTAATAGAAGGCTAAGTCTCCAGCGTTGTTTTCTCTTGAGGATAGAGCACAACTCTCTTTGAGGTTTTGTAATTACTATTGAATTCTGATCAGTTTTTCCTCTTCACCAATTGCTCTGTATTTGTTGCTATTAATCCATGCATGCTTCACTCTTGATTGATGCAATCCTACCCCCAAGGTCATTGGATAGAAGACTCCAAGAAGATTGAGCCAAAAATGCAAGAGAAGGCCCTAGGGTTCTCATAAGCCTTAGGGTAGATTTTGGGCTCATGGGCTAAGTATGAGCTCACTTATCTTTGTACATATTCGATTAAGGTTTCATTAATTTTGGGCCTTGTATTTAGGGCTCCATAATGTAGGTAGGGTACCCTAGAAATATAGGATTTTTCAGCCCTTGTATTTTAGGGCACCTAGACTAGTTTTTGTATTAGGGGTACTTTTGTAATTTCACATGCACTAAGTGAATATTTGATGTGTGTGGTTGGAAATAAATTTAATTGAATTGGTAGAAGCCTAATCCAATTAAATTTTAGAGGGGGAGGTGAGCATTTTCTTACTACACCCCATTGCCACATCATATAGTCACACTTTGTGCATGTCCTTCATGCTTTACATGCCTCATGACACCTAAGCACATTTGGTGGAGAATCTTGGAATTGATCTTGGATTAGTGGGCTGAACCATAACTAAAATTCGCTAATCATAATTAGTGAAATTTTGGCTCCAAAGTTTGGCTCCACAATTTCAATTTCAAATTCAAGTAAAATTTGAATAGAAATTCAAATTTCCCTCCAATTTTGTGTGACAATTAGGCTATAAATAGAGGTCATGTGTGTGCATTATTTTAGAACTTTGATCATTTGAAAATTAAACTTCAAAGTTTAGAGCTCTCTTAGAGCACAAAATTTCGTGCTCTTCTCTCCCTCTCCCTTCATTCATCTCCTTCTTCCTCCAAGCTCTTATCCATGGCCTCCTATGCTGGTGAGCTTCTTCTAGACTCATCTTCTCCTTGAAGTGGCGTCTCCTCTCTCTCTCTCTTCCTTCTCCATTCCGCTGCCATTCATCTTCCAAGAGGCAAAGGAATCCATTGATGAAGAAGATCCTAGGCCTACAAGCTCTAATGGAGCTTACATCATGTGGTATCAAGAGCATCTTCATCTAGGTGATGTTCTTTTGCTTCCTCTATCTTTTTGTTCGGTGAATTCTCTTTAATTCCTTTTTCTTCATCTTATTCTCCATGCATATCCTCCATTGTCTTGTGGTTTGGTGCTGTTTAAAGTAGATTAAAAAAAATAAACCGATTAAATCTTAGATCTACACTTGTTCTTGTATTTCTATGGTTCAAATTTTGTAGATCTACTCTTGAATCATGTTTTTGTGTTGATTTTAGCTTCTATCATTTTTCATTCATAATATTCTTGTGCTGAACCTTTAGATCTAAATTTTCTTCCAAAATATTGATTAGAAAAAAAACACAAAAATCTAAGTGTAAATCACTTAATCCATGTTGTCTTAGAGTCATGTTTAGTCATAGTAATTGTCACGTTATGTTCTAAGTTTGTGATGAATTTTTATTTTGTTGATTGAATTCTAGATACATTTTTTCATGTATTCTTTTCATTCTTAGCCTATCTTTTGAATTTTGAGTCTAATTCATGCATGTTATTTAGTTCATAACATGTTCTAAATCAATTCCTAGAAGTAGTCTTGTTGTTGAACTCTTTTTTTTTTTGTTTTCTAAGTTTCCTACATGATGCCTATGATGAAGTTGAGTTGTGGTGCTGAGTTGTGGCTAGATTTGTGAATCAAAATAAGTCTTAAGCTCTCTTGAATTGTGTTATTCAAGATAATTGAGCATAAGCAAACACAAATTGTAACTATCCAAGCCTTAAGCAACATAAACACTACTCTTGATTTCTAGGTTGAAATCGCTGGTGCTGGCAGCTTGAACATACAAACTTGTATAAATTACTAGGAATTGGTCACTATGTTTTTTGAGCTGAAATATTTACTGAATTTTCTAGACATCTGGACCAAAATTATGAAAAAATAACCAAGCGATTTGGATTAAAGGAAAAAATAAGAAAAATCACACAAGTTGACAGAAAAATCAGTGTCCAGGAAAAAAAAAGGTGAAAGGGAAGTGTGCTTGTGATTTTTGGCTCAAAATTTGCTCTATAATTGGTGCCTATTTTATACCAATCCTAGTTCTAAAATTTCAATTGAAAATTATTGTGAAAAAAGTGCCAAAACTAGAGGTTTCATGAGTCTTTTTTATTTTAGTTTTTTCTACTCTACTCTAGAGCCATTCTAGGTTTCTCTTTGAGTCCTAGCTTGCTTTTGTGTGCTTTTCATTGCTTTAATTGTTGAATAATCCTTGAAAATTTGTCTTGTTGAAACTCTATTGGTTTAGCTTTCATTTCATTTTTTTTTGTCTTTGATTATTGCTTGTCTCTTTGTTTCCTTGCTTGTGAGTTGCCATATAGGGAATTGGAAAGGAGGATTGGTGCCATACCTTGAAGAATTTGAGTCAAGAAGCAAGGGGTCAACCACCTGAAGAGCTATTGGACTAAGAAGCACTCCAAATTGAGCGAAACACCAAAGAGAGAATAGCCACCACAATTGAGGAGTTTTTTTTTTTTTGTAATTTTATAATTGCCAATTTGCTTTGCTTTCAAATTTTGTAACAAAAAGGCCTTTCATTGGAAGCAAGTTGGGAGCCTCCAATAGGTCACTCTACTTCCATTTATGTGTAATAATTTTAGGCAATTTTCCCTTAGGATAGTGAGTGTTTTTTTGGGAACCTTAAATGAGGTCATCCAAACACTCTTAGGATCCGCCTAGTTTGCATTTCTTGCACTTTAATTTCTTGCTTACTTTCATAGCCTATTTCCTTTACCCTTCATTGTCAAACCGCTTAGATAGTTTGCCTTCTACCAATTAGTTTTTACGTTATCTTTCACACCTATTTTAGTGTTTATTTTGGCTAGTTTCAACCATAGTTTCTTTTACCTTTTGTTTTCAAACCCCCAACAAGAATGAACCATAACTTAGGAACCAACATAAGTCTTCATTCTTCATCTAGTGTTAAAGGTGAGGGTTCTACTCCTAAGGACCCCTTGTATAAGATATTAGATGAGTTTAGATCCCTTAAGTTGTGGAAAGAAAAACAAGAGAGAGAAGAAAAAGGTAGAAAAAGAGTAGAAGAAATATGTCAAGATGAAAGAGAGAAAATAAGAGAGGAAGAAAGAAGAAAAATAATGAAATAAATGAAAAGAGAAAAACATGCCTCCTATAGTAGTCATGACTCTTGCAAGAATTTAAGTGAAGAACTTAGCGACTATTATAGAGGGCGCCATAGTTCACACACTAAACATCACTCCCAAAGAAAAGAAAAGGATAGAAGGCCTCAAGAGGTTAACATTATCCTCCCATATTTCCATGGAAAAGATAATGTTGAGGCCTACTTAGATTGGGAAATGAAGTTTGAACAACTCTTTTCTTGCCATCATATTAGCGAAGAGAGAAAAGTTCCATTAGCTACCCTTAGCTTTCAAGGGTATGCCCTCTATTGATGGACTTCCCTTGTTAGGGAACGAAGGATTCATGGGGATCCTCCAGTAGAGTATTGTAATGATCTTAAAAGTGCCCTTAGGAAGAGGCACATTCCCTCCTACTATGAAAGGGAGCTTATAGACAAGCTCCAAAGGCTTAGACAAGGGAGTATGAGTGTTGAAGAATATAGACAACAAATGGAACTACTCTTTTTAAGAGCTGGACTTAGGGAGGAGGAAAGAACAAGCATAGCTAGGTTCCTTAGTGGGCTTAATATAGAAGTGAGGGACAAGGTTGAACTCCTTCCATATAGGGACCTAGATGAGCTAGTCCAACTTTGTATAAGAGTGAAGCAACAACTTAAAAGAAAGCCTTCTTCAAAATCTTATGGCTTTCACTCTTATCCAAGGAAGGACCAAGCCCATGGAATTTTGGGGGCTGCACCTTCAAAACCCAAGGAAGATAAGGGTAAGACCATAGAGAAATACACCCCTAAGACTAGTTCCCAAGAAAGGACTAGCAACATTAAATGCTTCAAATTTCTTGGGAGAGGTCACATTGCCTCTCAATGCCCCACAAAGAAAACCATGATCATCAGGGGTCAAGACATTTATAGTAGTAAAGAGGAGACTACTTCTTGCCCTTCCTCTAGTGGAAGTGAAGATGTAGTAAGGGGTGAAGAGTCTAGTGAGGAAGTCTACCCCCATGAAGAAGGTGACCTCTTAATGGTTAGAAGGCTCCTTGGAGGTCAATCTTGTGATCTATCTCAATCCCAAAGAGAGAACATCTTTCATACAAGATGCAAAATTTTAGATAAAACTTGTTCTCTCATTGTGGATAATGGTTCTTGTTGCAATTGTTGTAGCACAAGATTAGTTTCCAAGTTGAACCTCACTATTATTCCCCACCGAAAACCTTATAAACTTCAATGGCTTAATGAGCAAGGGGAAATGATAGTTAACCAACAAGTGAAGGTGCCTTTCTCCATTGGGACATATAAGGATGAAGTTAATTGTGATATAGTTCCCATGGAGGCAGGACATATTCTTTTAGGAAGGCCATGGCAATTGGATAGGAAGATCATTTACAATGGCCTAACTAATGAAATTACCCTCACCCATCTTGGCATTAAATTTGTGTTGCATCCTCAAACACCTTCACAGGTGGCCAATGATCAACTAACTATGAAAGATAAGAGGAATGAGGAAGAAAAACTACAAAAACAAAAGAAAAAGAAGGATAGTAAGGCATTGTCTTCAAAGGCCAAGGGGAAGGAAAAGAAGGAAAAGGATTCCTCCAAGAAGATTGTTAAGAAGGAAAATCATTTTGCAACAAAAGGTGATATTAAAAGAAAACTCCTTCTTAAACAATATTTCTACCTTCTGCTATCAAGGGATACATCCTTTAGCACCGCCATACCTCTTGAGCTTGAGGTTATTCCTCAAGTAAAGGAGTTGTTGGATGGAGGTTTGGTTCGCAAGAGCTTAAATCCTTGTGCTTTGTTGGTGCCTAAAATAGGTATTATTAGGCACCAAATCCTTATGATAGGTGGTATGATGAATGTGTTGAGTGGTGCAACACTCTTTTGTAAAATCACTCATGCACCCAATATCTTCATGATTTGTGTACATAGGGACTCATTAGGTAGGTTTGTTCTTATTTTTTGTTTCAATGCAAACTTAGATGCTCATGTAGGACACCTTAGGTTTGTTGTAATTTTTTGTAGGAATAATCAACATGAAAATAAAGAAAAAGGAATGTTTTATTCCATTACTTTCCTTAACTTTTTAAATAGTGATCAAGGGCTTCCCATGGACCCTAAGAGAATAAAGGTCACTCCTGAGTGGCCTACTCCACCAAGTATAAGGGAAATTTGGGGCTTCAATATCTTAATAAACTTTTACAAAAGGTTTGTCCCATATTTTTCTATACTTGTAGCACCACTCATTGAGTTGGTGACAAACTATATTCTCTCATGGGAAGATGGTCAGGAAAAGGGTTTTCAGTCCTTACCGTACTCTAACATACCCAACATCACTAATACATATGTTTTTATTCTTTGTACAGGTGTTGAGGAAAGAATCCATAAGTTTCAAGAACCTCTGGATTTGAGGTCAAATCCTTTTCAAGGGGGAGGGAATGATGCAATCCTACCCCCCAAGGGCATTGGATTCAAGACTCCAAGAAGATTGGGCCAAAAATGCAAGAGAAGGCCCTAGGGTTCTCATGAGCCTTGGGGTAGATTTCGGGCCCATGGGCTAAGTATGAGTCCACTTATCTTTGTACATATTAGATTAAGGTTTCATAAATTTTGGGCCTTGTATTTAGGGCCCCATAATGTAGGTAGGATACCCTAGAAATGTAGGATTTTTCAGCCTTAGTATTTTTGCGCACCTAGACTAGTTTTTGTATTAGGGGTAGTTTTGTAATTTCACATGCATTAAGTGAATATTTGATGTGTGTGTTGAGAAATAAATTTAATTGTATTGGGAGAAGCCCAATCCAATTAAATTTTAGAGGGGGAGGTGAGCATTTGCTTGCTACACCCCATTGCCACATCATATAGTCACACTTTATGCATGTCCTTCATGCTTTACATGCCTTATGATACCTAAGCACACTTGGTGGAGAATCTTGGACTTGATCTTGGATTAGGGGGCTGAATCATAGCTAAAATTCACTAATCATAATTATTGAAATTTTGGCTCCACAAATTCAAGTGAAATTTGAATAGAAATTCAAATTTCCCTCCAATTTTGTGTAACACTTAGGCTATAAATAGAGGTCATGTGTGTGCATTTTTTCAACTTTGATCATTTGAAAATTAAACTTCAGATTTCAGAGCTTTTTTAGAGCACAAAATTTTGTGCTCTTCTCTTCCTCTCCCTTCATTCATCTTCTTCTTCCTCCAAGCTCTTACCCATGGCCTCCTATGGTGGTGAGCTTCTTCTAGACTCATCTTCTCCTTGAAGTGGTGTCTCCTCTCTCTCTTCCTTCTCCATTCCGCTGCCATTCATCTTCCATGAAGCAAAGGAATCCATTGATGAAGAAGATCCAAGGCCTACAAGCTCCAATGGATTTTACATCAGTAATCATACTTTGCTGCTCTAAATAGCAGAGGCTTGTTGGTGGAGTACCTTTCTTCCATTTCTTTCATTTATCATTGTATTTGAAAGAATACTCAACCTGAGAGGTCGAGCTCTAATGAAATATAATAAATCACACTAGAAAGGAGGATTGAGTAGTGTATTAGATAAACTTTGAAAACATTTTGCAATGGAAGTGATTTTACAAACAATTATAAGTTCACAAAGATTGTCGTTTAGTGACAAGTCTTATGTTTTCAGAAAAGCAATGGATTGTCATCCCACAGTTTATAATAGTGTTTTGAACTAAAAATTGTGTGCAAATATGTGTCAATAATGAACTAAAACAAGTATTTTGACCTTCCACTCTTGGCTTACAATTATTCTCTAGCACAACCCTTAGACTCCCCCTGATTCTAAGAACACTCAAGTATTGTTTTGTCACTATAATCACTCGCCTCGTCACTACAATGTCACTAACTCCAAAACACGACATTTCAATTTTAGGTGAAAGTTTTATTAATTTGATTATGAAAATGATGTTAAACTTTTCGTGATATACATCCACGAAATAACTCACAAATACATACATACATACACACACACACACACACACACACATATAGAATCACTATGCATTATTCACATGTCAAGGTATAGTTCAGTTTTTATATGTACCTAAACCTGGACTTTACATATCCAATAAAAAAAATCAAGGAACCAATTAAGAGTTGATAACAAAACACAACTCTCCCCCAAAATAAACTCAAACATTATCACATCAACTTAGCGGCTCCAACAAAAGACTTCCCTCCAAGACATTTATTGTTGTTCATCTGCTCCCACAAATGAAAGTTTGAGATCATCATAAGCACCAACCACACGGTAAAAAATTGAAAGGGTGAGTTTATTATAAAAGATCAACAAGTACCACATGACAATGATTAGCAAGAAAAGAATAACAATAACCACAATCATTCTTAATAATCTATCAATTCAACATACACTTAACAAACTAGTCATCAACTTGTTCCACAATTCAAATTAATTATGCTAAGAATGATGCACTTGACTCAACTCTCAAATGCATTATGGTACCATTCACAGGAAATAGCCTAAACATGTCCTCATGAAACTCTCACCTAGGAAAACTAGACAGTAATCTATCAAGGTCATCTTATCATGCACAGGTCACTCACCCCATGTTAATCAACATGAGTCTCAAGGGAGTTCCAAACCGAGTGACATGCCTCCAAGTACCAGCATTCTTCCTCATGAAAAACCACAGGTACTTATAGATAAATTTTATACTATTTCCACTCAATTATGCAGTATGAAACATGAGCACCATCAATGCACTGACCTTGAATAGGTAAAAAATTTAAACAATCTCCTTCACTGCACCCGCCATATACATACATAACATGCATTCATCTCAATGACATTGTTAACATCAACATCATCTCATCTGAATGTCATCATCAACATCAACATCAACATCATTTCTTCTCAATGTCATCATTAATATCAATATCATCTCATCTCAATGTCATCATCCACATCAACAATCATTTCTTCTCAATATCATCAACATCACAAGAAATCGCATTCCACATATACATATACAAACTCATGTCTGGGATTCAAATTCCTTAAGTCTTCAAACCACATAAATCACATATAAAAACCATTCATAATATAACAAGAAATATATTTTGAAAAAAGATGATGCTACTCACAAACCAAGAGGGGTAGTGAATTGGTTTTAAATCAAGTCAAATAAAAAGCACAAAGTTTTGAAAAACTTTCTCTTCCAAGGATTGTATCACAAAACTTTTGTTAAAACCAATATTTAATCAATCACCCTTAACATAAAATAATTTTGTTAAAGTTATTATTCAAAAAGATATTTCTTTAAACTTTAGCAAATTGATCAAGAATACAATGAGAATGAAAGATAAGATCAAGTGAAGATGTGCACTAATGTGCCATTATTTTCTCCTATTTCTTAACCCTTTTTGCACCATTTTAAATACTGATTAGTCTAAATTGTCAAATTTATTACGCAGTTTTATTATTGGGGCCCATTCAGCTAATTTGATGTTTTTAATCTAATTTCAGGAATTAATGAAGCATTGGGCTTGAATCTAGAATTGGGCTTGGGCTTGAATCCAGAATTGGGCTTGGACTTGAAGAGGGCAGACTAATTTTTTCTACAAAATTAGATCTTATCTTATCTTATCTTATCTAGATATTATTTAGATTTGATCTCATCTAGATATTATTTCATCTAGATCTTATCTTATCTTATCTTATCTAGATTTGATTTGATTTTACTTATGGGCTTGGATTTAAAACTGATTTGTAAGCTTTGGGGTTGAAAAACTATATAACAGCACCTAGGTTCTAGTTTAGCTCTCTCTCTCTCTCTCTCCTCTCTCTCTCTCTCTTCTATTTTTGGTTTTAATTTTCGTCTCTCTTCTCTTTCTCTTTTATTTTTGTTTTTCACAATTCCAGTTCAAACTTTTAGTTTTATCAATAAAATTTCGTTCTCTATTTGATTAATTGAAGGCTAAATCTGCAGTGTTGTTTTCTCTTAAGGATCAAACATAGTTCTCTTTGAGGTTCTATTATTACAGTTAAATTCTGTTCAGTTTTTCCTCTTCACTAATTACTCTGAATTTGTTGCTATTAATTCATGCATGCTTAGTGCTTGATTAATTGTCTCTGCGCTTAATTTACGTTCATGCTTAATGATCGTTTATGAGTAATTGGTGTGGGTGATGCTTAATCACATAATGAATGCTTTATGTTAAATTTCGCTTAGTAATTTGATTTAGGGTTGGATTAAGTGGTTGAACTGATAAAGGATAAATTCTCACAACCTAGGATAAGAGACTTGCTTGTGAATCAAGGGGAAGCAACATATTTTAATTCTGATAATTTCTAATTCAATTTTACTAGCTGTTTAATTTACAAAAGCAAACACCCCCCCCCCCCCCAATTTGTTACCATTTTCTACTATCTGTTATGAACATTTGGTATATCATTGCTTGTTGGGAAATGACCTAGGATCAGTTCCTAGTTACTACATTTTAATATTTATTTGATTCGGGTACTGCCTCGATCAAATTTAGCGCCGTTGCCGGGGAGCAGTGTCCAAAGGTTCATAATAGCTAGTGTCGTGTTAGTGTTTAATTCTTTCGTGTTTTATGTTTAATTGTTAGTGTTGTGTTAGTGTGTGTGTTAGTGTTGTTTAGTGTCTTGGTATTTTGTTTAGTGTGTGTTATATTTTATTTTTTTTGTTAAGCGCTTCCCCTATTTCAGTTTTGGGTGTTTTGCTGTGAATAATGTTTTGCGACGGATTTAGCGACCACTTTTGCTTGCGGTAGAACAGAGTAGTAGTGGAAATCATCTAGCGACGGATTTTAGTGACCACCTTTGCTGAATTATTTGGTATTTTTTGTTTTAGTAGCTAGAGTTGTTATTTTTGGATGAATTTTTTTGTGGTAACTTCTTTTAATCTATATTTTGTGGGAAAAATAGCTAGAACCTTTAGTTTGGTCAGATTTGAAAGTTCCAAAAAAGTAGCAAATTTGATTTTTGTCAAAACTTCAAACGGCCATAACTTTTACTCCGGTTATCAAAATCGCAATTATGATATATGTATTTGGGGTAGAAAAAAATTTCCTACGCCATCGTCCAAAAAAAGTGATTCTGTCAAAAGATTTTTATTTTTCAAGTATTATTCTCTTATTTTTCTTAACTTATCATTTTTAGCTTATATAGTTAGACTTCGAATTTTCATTTGAAATTTTTTGTGCTATCTTCTCATCATTTTATAAGGTTGCTCACAAAATTTTAAGTCATTTGGATATCATTTAATGGTAACTGTAGTTCAAACCTACATTGTTACTTGCATAAGAAGGAAACTAGTTGTGCGTGATGAATATAGTGTATGACTAGAGGCTATCCATCTGACTTACAACCCTTTGATCCTGAGATAGATAGGACATTTCATAGATTAATTAGACATCATTTAGTACCTTTTGAGCATCCTGAGCATTCTGTTATTGGTGATTTTGAGCATTATAATTTTGAACATTCTGAGAACATGGCACAACCTCCACCCCGTGAGAGGACTCTAAGGGAAATGGCTGCACCTGATTTCACTTATGAAAGCTTGTGCATTCAATATCCTGATGAGGGTGTTCCATATGTTCTCAAGACTGGACTAATACATTGGCTGCCCAAGTTTCATGGTCTTGCAGGTGAAGATCCTTATAAAAATCTTAAGGAGTTCCATATTGTTTGTTTCACCATGTAGCCCCCTGATGTCCAAGAAGATCATATCTTTCTAAAGGCTTTTCCTCATTCTCTGGAGGGAGTGGAAAAAGATTGGCTATACTACCTTGCTCCCAGGTCTATTTTCAGCTGGGATGACCTTAAGAGGGTGTTCTTGGAGAAATTCTTCCTTGCATCTAGGACCACTGCCATCAGAAAAGACATTTCAAGAATCAGGCAACTTGGTGGAGAAAGCTTGTATGAGTACTTGGAAAGATTCAAGAAATTGTGTGCAAACTGCCCTCACCACCAGATTTCTGAGCAACTTCTTCTTCAATATTTCTATGAGGGACTTAGCAACATGGAGAGGAGTATGATTGATGCTGCCAGTGGTGGAGCTCTTGGTGATATGACTCCTACTGAGGCTAGGAATTTGATTGAGAAGATGGCTTCCAACTCCCAACAATTAAGTGCAAGAAATGATGCTATTGTTCTTAGAGGAGTCCATGAGGTGGCCACAGATTCATCTTCATCTACTGAAAATAAAAAGATTGAAGGAAAACTTGATGCCTTGGTCAACCTAGTAACTCAGCTTGCCATGAATAAGAAATCTACACCCGTTGCAAGAGTATGTGGTCTATGTTCTTCTACAGATCACCATACAGATCTCTGTCCTTCTTTGCAGCAATCTGGAGTCAATGAGCAACCTGAAGCTTATGTTGCAAACATTTATAATAGACTCCCTCAGCAGCAAAACCAACAACAACAGAATAATTATGACATTTCAAGCAATAGATACAATCCAGGTTGAAGGAATCATCCGAATCTGAGATGGACAAGTCCTCCACAACAACAACAGCCTATCCCTCCTTTTCAGAATGCTGCTGATCCAAGCAAGCCATATGTTCCTCCTCCAATGCAGCAACAGCAACAGCAGTCACAACAAAGACAACAAGTAACTGAGGCTCCTCCTCAACCTTCCTTAAAAGAGTTAGTGAGGCAAATGACCATCCAGAATATGCAATTTCAGCAAGAGACAAGAGCTTCCATTCAGAGTCTGACAAATTAGATGGGGCAGATAGCTACTCAGATGAACCAAGCTCCGTCCCAGAATTCTGATAGATTACCTTCTCAATCTATCCAGAATCCCAAAAATGTGAGTGCCATTGCATTGAGGTCGGGAAAGCAGTGTCAAGGACCTCAACCAGCAACGTCTTCCTCATCCGCAATTGAACCTGCCCGACCTCAGTCTACTCCAAAAAAAGATGATGACAAAAATTTAAAGAGTAAGTTACCTAACAATTTCTATGCAGGTGAATCTAAAGAGAAGCAGCATATCCCTCTTCCATTCCCTCCAAGAGCAATTTCCAACAAAAAAATGGAAGAGGCAGAGAAGGAGATCTTGGAAACATTTAGGAAAGTAGAGGTAAACATACCTCTGCTGGATGCAATAAAGAAAATTCCAAGATATGCTAAATTCTTGAAGGAGCTGTGCACTAATAAGCGGAAGCTTAAAGGAAGTGAAAGAATTAGTATGGGTAGAAATGTCTCCGCATTGGTTGGTAAATATATTCCTCAAATCCCTAAAAAATGTAAAGATCCAGGTACATTCAACATACCTTGTATTATAGGGAACAATAAGTTTGACAATGCCATGCTAGATTTAGGAGCTTCTGTTAGTGTTATGCCTCTGTCTATATCTCCAGGTCCTTTGCAATCAACTGATGTGGTAATTCATTTAGCTAATAGAAGTGTTGCCTATCCTCCTGGTTTCATAGAGGATGTCTTAGTTAGAGTTGGTGAGCTTATTTTCCATGTTGATTTTTATATTTTAAATATGGAGGAGGGATTTTCTAAAGGATCAGTTCCCATCATTCTAGGTAGACCTTTTATGAAAACTGCTAGAACTAAGATAGATGTATATGCAGGCACACTATCTATGGAGTTTGGTGATATAACTGTTCATTTTAATATTCTTGATGCTATGAAACACCCATCTGAAGATATTTCTGTATTTCGTGTTGAAATAATTGACCATATTGTTGATGAATACATGACTGATCTTCATTCTAATCTGCATGCCTGTCACTCTTAATGCATTGAATCTGAATTTGTACTTGATCATATGTCTGAATTTGATGCTAAGAATGAATCTGAATTTGATATTGATTACATGTCTGCTGATGTTTTACCTCTTGAGATTGATTTTATAGAGTCAAATAGAACTAACCATGTTTCAGGAAGTACACATACCTCTGACTTTCTTTATGAGGTACAGGTTGAGAAACCATCTCTTTCTACCACTATCCAGCCATCCACACCAGAATTGAAGCCTCTGCCATCAAATTTAAAATATGGTTACTTGGATGATAGCAAAAGTTTTCCAGTAATTATATCTGCCTTCCTTGTTGATGAGCAAGAGGAGAAGCTGTTATCAGTTCTCAAGAAGCATAAGAAGGCTATAGGCTGGACCCTGGCGGACATTCCTGGTATTAGCCCATCCACATGTATGCATCGAATAAATTTAGAAGATGAGGCTAAACCAGTAAGACAGCCATAGAGAAGACTCAATCCGGTGATTCTTGATGTAGTGAAGAAGGAGGTAACCAAGCTTTTACAAGTTGGAATCATTTATCCTATCTCCGACAGCCAATGGGTGAATCCCGTCCAGGTAGTTCCAAAGAAAACTGGCCTCACCGTGATAAAAAATGAGAAGGAGGAGCTGATTCCTACTCGGGTGCAGAACAGTTAGAGAGTATGCATCGACTATAGGAGGCTGAACCAGGTTACCAAAAAGGACCATTTTCCACTACCATTCATTGACCAGATGCTTGAACGCCTGGCAGGGTTTTATAGGTGCTTTATCAAGGATTTTAGCAAAGTGGCCCTTCCACTATCCAATCTGCTACAAAAGGAGGTGGAGTTTGATTTTGATGACCAATGCAAAGAGGCTTTTGATTGCCTCAAGCGTGCGGTGACTACCACCCCTATCATTGAGGCACCTGATTGGACAGCCCCATTTGAGCTAATGTGTGATGCATCCAATTACACATTGGGGGTTTTCCTTGCTCAAAAGATCTCCTTACTTCAGCTTACTTCTTTTCCACCATGACTTAGGTAGTTTTTCTTTTCCTATCTCCTTCTTTACTTTTATTACATTTGTCCGATTCTATTTGATGGTTTAATTGCTTTTAATCTTTTAATTGTGTCACATTGAGGACAATGTGTTGTTTAAGTATGGGGGGGGAGTGTGTTCTTTGGTTTTGGTTTTGTTAGTTGTGTTAAATTAGTTTAATTTTGTTAGTTTTGTTGGGTTCTAGTTTAATTTTGTTAGTTTTGTTGTGTTAAATTTGCATGCTTGTCTTTGAATTATAGGATATGTTCAAGCAATGGGTAATTGTTCTGAAAATAAAAGTCTCTTGACATTTTGTGACTTGAAATCCTTGTTTTTCCTTTACATGTCATGATAGTTTTGAAAGCTCAATTTGAAAGTGATAAGTTTACCTTGGTGAGAATTCGAGCCATCCATCATCATAATCTTTTGGTGTGTTTTTCCCTATTGATTGCTTGCACAATAGCCTTGGCTTGATTCTTGTTGATGCTTCCTAATTCACATGCATATTTGGAAATGATTTAGGCAATTTCATTCTTATAAGCTTCTAGCCAAATGGACTTACCTTGAATTAATTCCTTTGATAGCCCCTTTGAGCCTATTTTCCCCTTTCTTTGTTTTGAAGCTCATTACAAGCCTTAAGTGAAAAACCATGATATCACCTTACCCTTAAGGAATTTTGGAGCTTTGGAATTGTTTTGGGAATAAGTGTGGGGGGGTATGTTTCATTGGAAAATATGATTTTTGGCCATGGTTAATGTTTTATTTTGGCCATTCTTGATGTATACATATATTGCTTAGTTCTTTCTTTAATCTTCAATTTCGTACTGTTCAATAAAAAAAATAAAAAATAAATAAAAAAAATGAAAAATGAAAAAAAAATAAAAAAAATTCAGTTGCTGCAAATTCTGCAATTTCGTACTATTCAAAAAAAAGAAGAAGAAGAATAAGAAGAAAAGAAGTGAAGTTGAATAAATAAGGTCTTGATATGAGAACTTGATTTGGGAGTCTTGGTTGATTTTGTTGATATTAGAGGATTTGGGTTTACTACTTGTGCTTAATTTCCACTTATTCCCCATTGCTCCTCTATTCCATTGGGATTTAACTACTTATTCCATATTTTTCTTCCCTACCTTTTCCTTGGCCCCATTACAACCTTTAAAGACCTTTTGATCCTCATATGCATGTGTTGTCAAGTCGTTTGTCAATTTTAGAATTTTTCCAAGTCTATGTGGTGTTTTTTTTTCATGGGTGCTTCGAGAGTAAACAATAGCCTAGACAGTTGAGAGATAGAGTGTATATCTTGTGAGGCTTAATCATTTTTCATTATTGAGCTGATTAACTATTTTGCCATGATTGGGTTGCTTGGATAATTTTCACGAATGTCTTGACTCTTTGGATCTCTTCATGTTAGATGTTACCCATTCCTTTCATTCCTTGATGTTCATTGAGAAATATGTAAATGTTTTTATTTGTCTCTCTTTGATATCCTTGGATTTTGTTCTTTATTTCATTTTGCCCAGGAGTGCAAAAGGCTAAGTATGGGGGGTTTTGATGTGCCATTATTTTCTCCTATTTCTTAACCCTTTTTGCACAATTTTAAATACTGATTAGTCTTAATTGTCAAATTTATTAGGCAGTTTTATTATTTGGACCCATTCAGCTAATTTGATGTTTTTAATCTAATTTCAGGAATTAATGAAGCATTGGGCTTGAATCTAGAATTGGGCTTGGACTTGAAGAGGGCAGACTAATTTATTCTACAAAATTAGATCTTATCTTATCTAGATATTATTTAGATTTGATCTCATCTAGATATTATTTCATCTAGATCTTATCTTATCTTATCTTATCTTATCTTATCTAGATTTGATTTGATTTTACTTATGGGTTTGGATTTAAAACAGATTTGTAAGCTTTGGGGCTGAAAAACTATATAACAGCACCAAGGTTCTAGTTTAGGTCTCTCTCTCTCTCTCCTCTCTCTCTTCTATTTTTCGTTTTTAGTTTTAGTCTCTCTTCTCTTTCTCTTTTATTTTTTTTTTACAATTCCAGTTCAGACTTTTAGTTTTATCAATAAAATTTTGTTCTCTATTTGATTAATGGAAGGCTAAGTCCGCAACGTTGTTTTCTCTTGAGGATCAAGCACAGTTCTCTTTGAGGTTCTATTATTACTGTTAAATTCTGTTCAGTTTTTCCTCTTCACTAATTACTCTGAATTTGTTGCTATTAATTCATGCATGCTTAGTGCTTGATTAATTGTCTTTGCGCTTAATTTACATTCTTGCTTAATGATCGTTTATGAGTAATTGGTGTGTGTGATGCTTAATCACATAATGAATGCTTTATGTTAAATTTCGCTTAGTAATTTAATTTAGGGTTGGATTAAGTGGTTGAACTGATAAAGGATAAATTCTCGCAACCTAGGATAAGAGACTTTCTTGTGAATCAAGGGGAAACAACGTATTTTAATTCTGATAATTTCTAATTCAATTTTACTCGATGTTTAATTTACAAAAGCAAACAACCCCCCCCCCCCCAATTTGTTACTATTTCCTACTATCTCTTATGAACATTTGGTGTATCATTGCTCGTTGGGAAACGACCTAGGATCACTTCCTAGTTACTACATTTTAATATTTATTGGATTCGGGTACGGCCTGAATCTTGCACCAATTTTTATATTGGTACACTCTCTATCTCTAGAGAAGCTACTCCAATTATCTAATCCAAACCGTATTAGATTTTTACTATGCATATAGAATTCTTGCAAGCAATCACAATCAATCTCAATTCCTACCCCAGAAAAAGAGACTAAGGTACCCAACCCTAGGGTCTTTTGTGAATAAGAGCCTAAGAGAGACCTACCCTTAGCCTAAACTAGAAAAACATGTTCTACCATGCCTTCAGAAATTCATGCATATGCTAACATGTAAGACACAAGAAAATTGAGTCAAAGAGAAACACAACTTGCTCAATCACACACAAGAACCTTTTCTTGAGTGAATGAGTCTCTTCTTGATCTCCCAAGTAATTCATAACTCACTTTTTACCATGAGAACTTCAGCAAAAACAAAGTCTAGAAGTTGTGAGTCACACACTTATTCTAAGCACTTTTTATTCTCTTTTTTTTTCTTCTTTTAAAAGTGAGAACACAAGGTGATTATTTATAGAGAAACCTGTTATAACCGCTTGTAATCGATTAAATATCCAAAGTAGTTGATTTTTTCCGAAGAAGTAATCGATCATATTATCATTTCAATCGATTAAAGTGTTCTTCCCAACATCTGGAAAACTTTCAAGAACAATATAATCGATTAGATTCTTGATTGTTCTTGATCACTTATGGGAACACCTTTAAGAATGAAGTAATCGATTACAATTACTTGGTAATTGATTAAAGTAGAGACTCATAAAAATCTAGACATGGTCTTAACTGAACTATATAATCGATTATGATCAGCCTTGTAATTAATGAAAACAGAGAGTTTTATGTACTGAAGAAGTTTCTAACTGTAGAAACAATCTTTCTACCTCTACATGATGTACATATGAATAGATAGAGACTAAGATGCAATAATCGATACTGTAACGACCTGCCTCGTCGCTACGGTATCCACACTCTAATATTCGATAATTTCAATTTTTATAAAAAGAACTCCCTAAATTTTTTTGCTTATGAAAATAGAAGTGATTTTGTCACAACATAAATTCATCCAACAATACGCCATTACTTAAGTGAATATGCATAATTACATAGAAACAATAATTCGGTACATGTCATACACATAATGAAAATTAAATATGTTCATAGATATAATTAAAATCCCAGTTTTACATCTTTAACTCAACAAAATAAAACTTAAAAACCAACTACGGAGGAGTTGATCACAAAACACAACTCCCTACCAAAATAACGCCAACGTCATCATGTCAGCTCGACGACTCCTCACCAGAATCTTACTCCCTGCACCCTGTCACTGTCATTCTGCTCCCATGAACAAGGTTCGTGATTATCACAGGTATCAACCACACGATACAAAATTGCAAGGGTGAGTTCATTATAAAAAGAACTAATACCAATTCCAAATAACCACACTTAGCAAGGAACATAGGCAAACATGATGAGTATACACAACAATCATTATTCAACACTCATATCCAACAAATATTCATCATCCACATCCAACAATTACTCATCATCCATCCATGGACCCAATCAAGACTGCACAGAATGATGCATGCACCTGACTCAACACTCAGATGCAATGTGGTACGTACCAACAACAATCAAATCTCAGGAAATAGCCTAAGCGTGTCCACACGACACTCTCACTTAGGGAACTGTGCTGAGTTTGTCGAGACCACCCGGGTGTGCACATAACAGCCCCCCTCCCATAGGTGATCAGCCTGGGAGCCCAAAGGTGTTCCCTACCAGGTGACAAGCCCCTTAGTACAAAGTACACTTGACCATAGTTACTCTATTTCCTGTGTCGTATGAGCTATGATCACGGCCAAAAGTAAGTGCCAAAGACCATGGACCAATTAAAGTGCCTAAGCATCCCCTCATGAATGCTTAGATTCTCTAACCACACTAGTTATCCACGTCTGGGCCATCCGACAAGGTCAATACACTCTACCCCCCATGACATACACTCCATATGACATATGATCGTGGCAAAAAGCTAGTGCCAAAGACCCTGGAAGGTCAGTGCACAGTGCCCCCCACGAACATACACAACATGCACATGCCAATGCAGTTCCAACATCAATCAATAAATCGTATTTCCATGTCATTCTCAACATAAATATCATCTCGTCTCAATGACGTTATCAACAACAACAGCAAACTCATTTCATATTCACATAATCATCAATAATAACAATTCATGTTGACATGGTCTTTATTAACAACGTCATCTCAAATCAATATCATCATAATTATCATTATCATCACATATCAATTAAAATCCTCAATAGCAACATCAACAATAAATTGCATTTCGCGCACACACACACACACACACACGCACACACACACACACACACACACACATATATATATATATATATATATATATATATATATATATATATATATATATATATATATATATATATATATATATATATATATATATATGTGTGTGTGTGTGTGTGTGTGTGTGTGTGTGTGTGTGTGTGTGTGTATCTCTGTCTCTGTGTGTGTGTCTCTCTATTATTTATTTATAAAAATATATATAAATATAAAAATAGAAAAAAAAAAAAATATAGAAAAATATATATACACTCTATGAGTGAATGACACACACACACACATATATATATATATATATATATATATATATATATATATATATATATATATATATATATATATATATATATATATATATATATATATCGCATCCCATTCGTCAAAACATAGGTTCTCTTGAAAAACCAGCATGCATATCAATAACAATTTTATCGCATCCCATTAGTTAAAAATATAATTTTCTTGGAAGAAAAATCAGCATGCAACAGGGACATGCAGATATTCTCATAGCTAGGTTCCCTGACCCTAACTATGGTATTAAAACCGTAATTTTATAATAAACTCCCCTCACCTATCGTGAGCTACCCCGCGGGTTCCTCGTCGCATCACTTGAAGATTCCTTTTCGTCCTTGCTCGTCGATTCCATGAAAGCCTCTACCATGCCAAAACGAAGGAGACTTAATATGGATTTCAGAAAACAAAGCTAACAACAATGCTCTGGGTCAAACACCCACGTTACTTCATGAAAGAGATGAGAGCATTTCGGGTTTTACAAAGGGATATCATTTGGAAATTCCGACCACGCCAATGTGACCGGGGTTCAGTGTAGGTTACGAAAATAACATGCATTTCATGAAAAGATAACGTTTACAAAGTCTCTTTCTCTAGGGTTTTTCCAAGGAAACGTAAAATATGCAATGACGGTCCCAAAGTAAAAAAAGATGCAAAGACAAGCTAAAACTAACAAGAAACAAGAGTAGAACCATGGTTACCTCGAAGGAAAACGAAAGGTCAGATTAGGGTTTCGTTCTCTACCGAAACCGCAAGCCAAGTTGGAAGATTCCGCTTCGGTCGAAGGGTTCCTCTCAGTGTGGGGTTGCAACGGAGAACAACGGCGGTTTGTGGTGGCTAATGGTGGCTGTGGGTGATGGAGAAAGTGCTTGGGACGTTAGAAATGGCTTTGGAAGAAAGAAAGAAGAAGAAATGGTGTTTTTCCTAAGCTACACGAAAGCAAAGGCTGAAAACGCTCAAGTGAGAAATGGTCTCGGACACGGAAACGTCGCACACACTCCAGACATCTTCTCGAAGATCCCAACGGTCAGATCGTGGAAAAGTGTCTTGTGAAGCTGCAGACCAAATTTCGAGAAGCTCCAACGGTTAACGAAGGCTAGGAAGCATTTTTACCGAGGCAGCTCATGTAGCTTCCTCAAGAAGCTTCCTCGTGGCTTCTTTGAGAAGCTTTCTCAAGAGGCTTCTTTGAAAAGCTAGATCCTTATCTACCCACACCCCTCTATTTACTAAATTAACCTCCTTGAAAATAATTACGGATAAAAATAATGCAACAAATAATCAAACATCAAACATAATTACTAATAATATATATATATATATATATCAGGGTGTTACAAATACAAATGTCACTCAAAGAGTTGGGCATTTAAAAGGACACAACTTCTTCAAGCTCCAAAGTATAGTCTTCATATAGCTTCCCCTATCTCTAACATATTTTAGGGTAAATTCTAAATTAAAGAGAAGAACGATAGTATGCAAGCAACTCTTAAGCCCATTTAAGATTTAATAAAAGAAGTAAATGAGAGAACAAATAAAAACTTTTGGGCAGAGTCTATTATGCGATTAAGACTTTTCCCAAGAATTCCAAGTCAATACAACAACAACATTCATAGTTTTATTCATCAAAAACAAATATTTTGTATCCCATTAGTTTAAAACACAATTTTTCTTGAAAACTAGCATGCAACAGGGACAAACATACAACCCTATAATTGGGTTCCTTGACTCCAACTATGCTATCAAAAGCTATTAACTAACTATAAACTCCCCCCCACCTATCTATATTTTCCTATTAGCTCCTCGTGGTGGTGTTTTGAGATCTCTTAGGTTCACGTCTGTTAGTTTGAATGTAGAGCTCTATATACCAAATCGAAGATAATTAAATATAGATTTCAAAGACAAGGTTAACATTAACATTTGGGGTCTAATACCCATTTAATTTAAAAGAGGCTAAACGGGTGTTTTGAGGTCCACATCAAAAAGACGTCATTTGAAATTTCGATCATGTCAATATGATCGAGGTTCGGAAAATGTCACAAAAAAAATCTATTTTATAAAATAAAAAAAATAACTTTTACAACATCTCATTTTCAAGGATTTTTCAAAGGAAGTATAAAAACATCCAATAATGGTACCCAAGTCATAAGAGATGCAAATATAGGTTCAAACTTACTAAGAGAAGGCCTAGAAATCACGGTTACCTCGAAGAAACATCGAAGGGAGGGTCAAGAGTTATATTCTCTACTGAATCCTCGAGTTAGTTTTAAAGGATTTTTCTCTGATTAAAGTATTCCTTTCCATGCGGTGGTCGTGAGTGGTGGAGGAGGAAGTTCTAGGATTTGGGTGAGAGTTTTAGAGAGAGAGAGAGAGAGAGAAATGCACTCTTCCTCATTGTTGGATGTATTTGTAACCTGCAAGACTCGCTTGGTAGAAATTTTGCTTGCCTAGGTGAGATGGCCCAACTTAAACATGTCTGGGCGAGTTCTGGGCAAATCCCTGCTCCAACATATATCAGATCCAGATGTTATTTCACAAATCACAACGGTTAAAATATGCAAACGTGGGTTGTGAGCCCATAGTCCAAATTTGAAGGCAATTCAACGGTTAATTAATCTGATATCGTGGTTTTACCGAAATAGGTTTTGGGTCAATCTCAGAATGACACGGTTACAATGCAGATCAATCAAACTCTACATAACCTAACATCCACATCAAGCAGTTGCATAAGGATAATTCACACAACACTTAAACTAATCCAAATTAATCAAGTAATTAAATAATACAAGAAATACATCAAATATCAATTTTCAGTTATCAGAATTTCAAGGCGTTATATGTTGGACAAGTGGCCTCAATAACTTAAAAGAGGGGTGAATTAAGTTTCAAAATTTCCCACTAACAAACTTTTGACCCCCTTCTAAATGATAGGCTCAGAATGCAGAAGAAAAAGCAACAATCAATTTAATAATGTTCTTTAAACATGTAAGACAAAATTGATTGCAATAAAATAAATAGGATAAAGGAAGAGAGAAATGCAAACTCGATTTATACTGGTTCGGCCACTTCCCGTGCCTACGTCCAATCCTTAAGCAACCCACTTGAGATTTTCACTAACTTTGTAAAAATCCTTTTTACAACTTTTGAACATCCAAGGAATCTCTTTCCCTTGTGTTCAAGAAACTCACAATTCAAGAGACAACCAGTCTCTTGATTATAATTGACTTTATGAGAAGAACAGAAAGATTACTCTCTCTTAGAGTGAACTATTAGAAAATACACTTTCAACATCGGTTATTTACGGCATTCTACATCGGTTTTAAAACCGATGTTGAAAGTATCGATGTTGAATGTATTATTGTTAACATCGGTTTTGAAAAACCGATGTTAACATAAAAATGCTAACATCAGTTTTTCAAATAACCGATGTTATATATAAAGAACTACAGCAAAATAAGTGTATGCATGATGAACGTTGACATCGATTTTATAGAAAAACCGATGTTAATATATTCGTTAACATCAGTTTTCTAGAAAAACCGATGCTAATATATTACTTAACATCGGTTTTCTAGAAAAATCGATGTTAATGTTATAGATTAACATCGATTTTCTACAAAAAACTGATGTTAACGAATATATTAACATCGGATTTTCTAGAAAACCGATGTCAACGTCCATCATCTATACACTTATTTTGTTGTAGTTAGTTATATATAACATCGGTTATTTATAAATAACCGATGTTAACGTTTGTATGTTAACATCGGTTATGTATAAATAACCGATGTTATTAGAAATAACCAACATCGGTGTTTTGAAAAACCAATGTTAAGGTGCACGTTGATATTGGTTTTTCTAAATAACTGATGTTGTTTACTATATTAAAGTCGGTTTTTATTAATAACCGATGTTATTTTCAAGTTTTTTTAATATAAACTTTCTGTTTTTACAATAAACCCAAAATTGTTCCTGTAAAATGCAATTTCAGACCCAATTCATAGCAAATAAACATTTTATTCTGCTTTCAAGCAGTTTTAATCACAATAAACAATGAATAATTGATTTAATATTAACAACTATCAACAAATGAATTCAATGTTCAAATAACATAGGAAATGGCAAAAATGTTAAACCAAAGTAAACTAAGCTAAACTTAATCTCCCTAAATCCTAGCTCTAAGCTCTAACTCGGAGATAATACTGCATGATGAAATAAATGATAATAAGTTAATAATGTAATACAAATTTGAAAAAAATTGAATTTGTTTCAAATAAACGTACTGCTTTCCAGTTATTCCTGTAACTTCCTAAAATGATGGTGGACATCCAGTGCATGACATAATAGCCGCACTCAGTGCTTCCTTTTTGTCTATTACACTAAATACATAATGAAATTTGGATATTAATTAAACAATTAGTGTACAGACACATAAGAAGTATATATAAGTGGAAGTTTTATGTAAATGACATACCTTGACGACAATCCACCTAGGAGGAGCCTTTGATTTAGGCTGTGGAACATCATCAAGACCTTTTAAAGCACTATTCCAAACGAGTAACAATTAAAAACTAGTGTTGTTGAGGTATTTGAATGCAAATGAATTGAAAAGAACATTGACCTAGTAATTATCCCCTTAAGGTAGTTGTCTGGCCTGTTATGCAATGAATAAAACCAGACAACTAGGTGTTCCTTGGGCATGATGACCACCATCTGCCAGTGTCTGCTGTAGTAGAGACGAATACGGGTTAGTATATTAGTAAACATTAATTAAATTTAGTTATTTTGTGTGACTTACCCATTCAGGGAAGCTCCAAGGTAGACATCGTGTTTTGAACTCTGCATCCAACTCTTTATGTAACTTTCAGTCTCAAACTACGATTGCCCAGACCTGTAAATGGATTGTGGCTCGAGGAATCCATACAGATCAGAATTCCCCGCTCACATACTTGTTTCAGTCAGATGCCTGTTTATGTTAAGTCAAAGTTAAATATTTATGAATTGAAAGCAATAGCTTAGGTAATTAAAAGTAATCTAAAATGACTTACAGAATCCACAACTATAACACTAATATGCTGAGACATTGACCACCGTGTGCGATTTCGGAGAGGTCTACATGCTTTATATAGAGTGGGAAGTCTGGATTAAAGACCCCGAACACGGTTGCATCCCATGTAACCTGGTAAGGCCTCAAGAAAGGCTCTGGGATGGTCAATGTCATTAGATAAAGCGGATCATCGACCTCCGGATCTGGCTTTTGAGGTGGTTTTGCCAAAGACACAACTGCATGTTCATGAAACAAAGTTAAATGGCTTGAATAGAGACACGATGAATGAATTAATTAAAAAACAAGAAACATATAGTAAGAGTAAAGTACCTGCTGTAATAAAGACTTGACCAGATGTGTCGACCAAGCAAGGAAGGTGTGAATTTCCTGCCCCACTAAGGAAACCTCATTAGTGGGTACAGGAACAGGAGCGTCTGGATCTTTAACCACCTCCACACCCACCTTTGCTTGGCCAGGCAACAAAGGAGTGTTATGAACAATAGTGGATCCCTCATAAACTCTTCCCAGGGCAACCAGGCAGGCAGAATTTGCTTTGATGTATAAGCCACACTTGTCAGAGTCACCCGTCTCAGGATCGTTTCTTGAGTGTTATGAACAATAGTGGTCCCTGATTTGTTGGGTCAGCTGCTGCAATTCTTCAGGAGACAGCGAGGAAGAGTTGCGAGACGTCCGTGGAGCCGATCCGAAGTATTGCTTGATGATGACACCGGCTCCAACAGCATGGACACGTCCAGGGTGCTCTAGACATCCAATAGTAGTGGTGAGAACATCCTGACGTCCATGGGGGACGAAGGATCCTGTGTCGCCTACTCCTCAAAGGAATCCTGCACAGAAAAGACACATTTGTACATGGCATTCAGAAAATAAAGAAATATAATTCTAATGGTTAGTTGAAAATGACTTATGATCTTCTCAGCGATTTCCTTTGCGGCCTTAGTCGTCATCTTCCCTATTTTCTTGGTGCGGGTCATCTTCCACTTCACGTGGCGTCTGACGGGGGATGGAGGGTCGATGACGCCATCAACGCTTCCTGACTGTGCAGCTTCCTCCAGCTTCTTCTTGGTCTTCTCAGCCAGGAGCTTCTGCTCCAAATATTCATAACCCCCACTAGACAAAACATGGGGTCTACGCGAGCCTGGTTTAGTTTCTGTCCATGACAGGCCGAAATTTTTTTTTCAATCCATATGGAGAACGACTTAGGCAAGCAAAAAAGGAAAGCATGTGGGCCTGTGAGTTTTTACCTTAGATTTAGATAAGGTCACTTCTTTTTAGGAAGTCTTTGTAAGGCTCTAGCGTATAAATTTCTTTTTTTTTTGAATGCCTAAGTCCGAATCTTTCAGGAGTCTGTGTAAGCTTAGCAATTAAGAAAACTCTGTCATATTCTCGATTTCCAGTGCAAGCCCAGGGAAATCCCTTCCAATTGAAGTCTCTTAACTAAATCTTCTACTTTTTCATTCCTGCTCCAAGTGAAGTCTCTGAGGTTTAATTCCTTTTGTAAGGACAGTCCTATGCACAATCCAATAGTGATAGCGTGTGTAATCCATTGCTAACCCCTTATTATTCTTTACCAGAAAGTGCTAGAAAAAAGCACTTTACTTCCTGCGCTTGCAAAAATTCTTAAGAAACAACTATTCTGGAGAGAACAAATATTACTTCTTTGCTACTGAATTACCGGGAGCACAGAAGCTTATTAGCTAGGTAGAAGGGGATTTCAATAAACCACTTATGGGGAGTTAGCTCGTTAGAGCGTCAGCCCGCTAGCTTGATATTCATATTAAGGTGATGTGATTTGATTAGCTACTAGATTCTCGCTAGTTCCTTAAGTAAAAAACCGCTAAATCATTAGCTCCTTAGAGTAGAAGATCGGGAATCTTGCTAGTTATGTTAGTCTCTAGGATCTTCAAAAAAAGATATCTCGACAAGAGCAAGAAAACAAGCAGGGAGAGCATAAAAATAGAAGTCGTGAGTGAAGCGCCTATTGCATAATAAACTCCTTAATAAGCGGATCTAGATAGAGAAAAGAGTGGATATCAAACTGGAAAAAAGTCTAAAATCAGATTGGAAGACACCTCTAGTACTTCACTTCCAAACATGACAACCATTGAACACATTTTCTTAAAAAAGGAAGGAAATTATAGGCATAAGAATTCCTTCACTCCTGGGAAAGGAGAAAGACCTATCATTATGACCAGACCGACAGGCACCGCACCCCCCTTAGAAGGGAATACATTTCTTTTCTTATAAAGAACAAAATCAATTGCGTACTTCACCTCTACCCGTTGTGCGAGCTACTCCTCTACTTATTTTTTTTTATATTTCCTTTTCAATGCGGGAAAGAAAAGGCTTTGTACGAGGGTTCATCGCCTTCCATGCCTGGCAAACTCTTGTTTTCGCTTTAGTCAACAAACATGGGCATAAAAACGGAATTCTATCAGACAGAAGAGCAAGCACATTCATTGAAGAAGCAAAGCGATTGGCGGGAGGGGAGGGGGGAGAAGTTCGTTTTCTCAAGGGTTAGCAGACGAAGAGACGATATAAGATCTTGCAGCTACGTCTTTGTTTGCGTCTTTAATTTCATTTAATATGAATACGATGCTGCCTTTTTCCTTTCCTGTCCTTTCAGTCGAGCCCTTTTATCCTCAGAGAGTCGAGCTACTTCGTTACCCTGAAGCTACCTCTTATGCCTTGTTCTGCCTCCTACCCATCCGCGTAACATCTGCCTTCAGCTAGCCCTCCTGATCTAATAAGAAGATGCCTGATTGCTTACCCTCTCTTCTTCTTCTGCTAGACATCATTGAGCACTCCCGAATGTAACACATATGCCTTCTCGTAGAGCACTCCCAGAAGCTACACGATCAGACTTTAGGGTAGCATCAGGGCGGTAGTACGAGAAGCAAACTACTAAGCAAACTCCGGAACCCGAGCTATTGGCTTATCGGGGCTCCTCGAGTCTAGGTCTCGGAGTGGCGGTTAAAGGCCAGGTCTTCTCCAATAATAGCCCTTATTGGCTTGAGTGCCTAGTGCTTTTCCGAAACTCAAGCTTCAAATAGACTACCGAAGAAGATCAGGAAGAAGTTTACTATAGCTATTTGGCATCTCCATTTCTCAGCTTATCCAATCCTGTCTAAGATCAGCAAGTCCACTACCGAATCTGCAAATCGATTTGGCATTTCAAAGAGAAAGAAATTAGGCCCTTAGTTCGCATAGGGTTCACTACTTTTTGAGGAAGGCATACGGAATCCGTATAGTTAAGTGGCTATTTCTCTCTTGCCATTAGCCAATCCCTTCCTTCTTTCTAGGTCTAGTTCCCTCAACTTGGATCATGTAGTTCCTTAAAGCAAGAAAACAGATGCTGGGCCCCTGCTTCAACAACTCTAACCAGATCCGCAGATACCTTATGACCAAGCCTTAATGGCTAGATTCACTAAGCAAACAGAGGCGTAGAAAGACGGAGTGCCATAGTAGCAAACAGAGGTGCCAGAAGCCTTATTATCGTACCGCTTCAAGTAATTGACTGTATCAGTGTCAATGAAAAAGGTTGTTCCAGTTGTAGGTGACAGTTCTGGAGATCAAATGGAATTGATAGCTTAAAGTCGTAGTTCAGGCTGTGTGCTTGAACTGACCTTTCGGGAAGGAATGGGGTCAAGCGCTGGCCATAGACATACCGGACCACTTTCTTAAGATTAAACAACGGAGCAAACTAAGTTGTTCCAACAGCCGCTTCAAGTGAAAGGGCTTTCAGTTCAGCGCAGCAAGTAGTTCACTTTGCATGTTCGCCCGTACTGCTAGCTTCTCGCTTGCAAGTAGTAGTGGTGTATCAGGTATGGAGCTTAAAGTGAAAGTAGGACTGTACTTGATGTAGCTTCTCGAGAGTCCCTTTGCTTGGGCTTCTTCCCTTATATAGGATGACATAGATAGAAGGTTTCTAATGATAAAAGAAAGGAGACAAAGGCCTTACTCTAACAAGTAAGCAAGTCAACTACCTTCATTGATTCAATAAAGAAAGGTTCTTTTTTCCTTTTTTTTCGCTAGGAAAGCGGGAGGTTGGCATGTACCCCCTACCAGTTCATTAAAAAATGATACATAATATATCATACACGTACATAAATCAGTCCTTGCATATCCTCTCTAATAATGTTATTAAGACATAACTCGACATCCCGAAATAAAGCCGGCGGCTCTATTGCTCTCCCTCCAACAATGGGTGACTCTAAAAGACTGTAAGGAAGGCTCTTGCATTTTCTGTGAAGCTCAACAGCATATTTAGCGCTTCCCAATAAGGCTTGCATTGGGAGTTAATCATTTCGAATGAGTCATACTCTACCCAACCCAAAGGTTCCTAATGCCAATTTTTTATTAAATCGCTTACTAGAGCATGGTCCGGGAGACCTGTTTCCATTAGAACAATGACCTCGTACCTGTCCATTTCTAAACCACGGACAATGCCACAGCTTCGTGCTTTCGCCAAACCAAAGATAAAACTTTCGAGCAGTATCTTACCTTACCGAGACTCCTCCAAGACTAAGAGCAGTCAGATGGAATATTAGCCACCCAAATAGAATGTCTCCTGAGATAGCTAAAATTAACCCATTGAGTCGACCCATTATCATTAACTACTCTCCTGAAAAGCTTTAATTTAACATGGCAGTCCTATTCCAGCCCCCAATAGTTCTTAACCCCAATCCACCTTCATCCTTCGGTCTACATTGGACCACGGCAGTGTTCTGTTTCTGGATGGCCTGTGCCTTTTTCCACACATCCTGCAAAAATAAAACAATAATCTTTCAAATTGCTAGAATGAATTATAACAAGTTAATGTTTTTTGAAAAACAACTTAAATGGCAAGGTACATACCTCCCAAGAAGGGTCTCTATGAGTCTGGCAAACTGGGCCCATTTTTCCTTGCTTATGTCGTATTTCTCACAAACAATGTCATCCTGATGCAATCCTATCCCGCAAGGGCATTGGGTAGAAGACTCCAAGTAGATTGGGTTAGAGATCCAAGGGAAGGCCCTAAGGTTCTCATGAGCCTTAGGGTAGATTTCGAGCCCATGGGCTAAGCATGACCCGCTTATCTTTGTAAATATTAGAATAGGTTTTTTCTTTGTTTGGGTCTTGTATTTTGGCCATTCTAATAGTATAGGGTTTTAGCCTTGTATTTCGGGGCATTTTGAGTAGTCTTTGTAGTAAGGACTTTTTTTTTTTGTATTTTCATGTTTTTTTTGTCATGGGGGTGAGCTTAGCTATTATAGGGGGTGTGTAGCTAAGCTCTAGCTTCTCATCTCAAGGAGGTGAGCTTAGCTATTAGAGAGGTATGTGTAGCTAAGCTCTAGCTTCTTTAGGAATCTTCTTAAAGAAGCTTCTCAAGGAGGTGAGCTTAGTTATGAGAAGGGTGTGTATAGCTAAGCTCTAGCTTCTCAAGGAAGTTTTCTCAAAGAAGCTTCTCAAGGAAGTTTTCTCAAGAAAGCTTCTCAAGGAAGCTACCTAGTCTATAAATAGAAGCATGTGTAACACTTGTGGTAACTTTGATGAATGAGAGTCTTGTGAGACACAACTCAAAGTTCAACTTCTCTCCCTTTTTCTTCCTTCAATTTCGTGCTCCCCCCTCTCTCTTTCTCTCCCTCTTTCTTTTCCTCCATTGAAGCATCCTTCCAAGCTTCTTATCCAAGGCTCATCTTGGTGGTGAAGCTCTTTTTTCCATGGCTTATTCCTTAATGGATGGCGCCTCCTCTCACCTCTTCTCCTTTGTCTTCCGCTGCATCTCCATGGTGAAAAATCACCATTTTGTTTCATGTATTTTTATTCTCGTTTTTATTTACTTTTTATACCCCATTTTGACGTGCTTAAGCAATTTATTTAAGTCATTTCTCGCTTAATCTAAAAATAAAATAAATTTCCACCGATCGTTTGAATTGTATCATCTGTTAATTTCGGTTAAAATGAATTCCGACCGTTCGGTCGTGCCGTAACCACGTTGGAAATAAAAAAGAGGTAAAATAATAATATAATAATAAAAAATACCTTTTAGTAAAATAAAGCGAAAAATCAATCAGACATTTTCTCTTTGGGATTTCTCATTCTTAATTGAATTGACTAATAACTAAAGTGAAACTAAGGCTAAAATCGACTCGCCTAGTTAAGCTCGTCCACAAAAATAGGATTTTGAAAGTTTATCATTTATGTTTCTTACTAAGTAAAATGGATCATTTTCAAGGTCCAACGCCTTAAAATGATCACCTTTCAAGTAAAAAAAAAAAAAAGAATCACTTGATTCACGCATAAGAAAGAACTATGTCGGTCTGATGAATACGTAGGAGCGAGGGAAACACCCTTGTCGACCACAAAAAGAGGAAAAATATAAAAAGGGTATAAAAGATATAAGAACGTAAAAGGGAACGTAAAAATCTAAGTCATGTTTGCACATTTGATTAAAGGCTGCCGTCTCTTATGACAGACGTGTGGGGTGCTAATACCTTCCCCGTGCGTAAATACAACTCCCGAGCCTTTCACTTAAAAGTTCGTAGATCGCGTCTTTTCCGGTTTTTCCGACATTTTCCTCAAATAAACGTTGGTGGCGACTCCGCGCGTATTCCTTTCATGGAACACGCATCCTGCGAGTCACGCGTCGCCCTCCTGCCGAAGGGTAGGTTGCGACAGTTGGCGACTCCACTGGGGACCATTTTTAGAGAGTTAGGCCATTTAATCTTGTGCAATGTTTTATCATGACTCTCTCCTTTGTTGGTTTCCCTTTATTTTTTATGTTCTTGTGTATATAAACTCTTTGTTTCTTTTAGTGCGTTTTAAAATGTATGCATGAGGCAAATATTTATTCATTTGATGCACACAAACACCAACACTATTTGCACACACTGGGAGTTGAAAAAAGGGCCCTATACCCGGGTTCATGGGAACATAAGGAGTGGAGGTGAATCTGTGGTCATGCTAGGTCTCCGACTTACTTGATTACAGTGAACCCTCATCTAGAGTTTTTCTCTTTGAAAACATATTGTTGCTAGTAGTCCCTACTGCTGCTGTATGTTCTTCGAAGGGGATGATACTTCTAGAAACCATCAAGAGAGATATGACTACCTTGGGGGTTATCACTAAAAGCCTAGTTAGCTCTCTCCCTTATAGGTCCCTTAAATAGGGGCACGGAGCAAACACGCCGCGTGCCATTTTTTCACACTGCCATGCATAAGTATCATATACCCTTTTTGCTTATATTCAGTAAGTATTGTCATACTATGTACATTCCCGTATTGCACCTTTTGCATATACATTGCACACGGGTTCTGTCTTGATCCCCTCTATAGACAAATCAACCGAGGGTCCGGGTCACCGTCTTAAATACATACGTTAGGGCACTTCGCTACCCCTAGACGTTGTGTCTAAGAAGGAGACAGTTTCCCGGGCTCCCGCATTCCTAAATTACATCTGTGTCATATGCATTCCTTCATGCATTCATCCATTCCACCCATGAGATATCGGAGTTTTGATTTGCACCAGCTTTTTGTCTCACTTTAGTAAGCATGGGGACAAATCAAACCGGCAAGAGGTTTTACCAAGTCAAGGTTAAAGGCCTAGATACCACCAGCATCAAGGAATTAGGGCGGTTGATGGAACCTCTCCAAATGCAAGCCTTCCGCAAGACTTACGGAAAGATCTTAGATTTGACCATAGTAGAGGTATCCATAGAGGCCATTGCGTCACTCACCCAATACTACGACCAGCCTTTGAGATGCTTCACGTTCGGAGACTTCCAATTGGTACCGACCATTGAAGAATTTGAGGAGATTCTATGATATCCTCTCGGGGGAAGAAAACCATATCTTTTCTCCGGGTGTCTCCCCTCTTTGAGCAGAATTGCAACTGTGGTCAAAGATTCAGCAAGAGGTTTGGACCGCGTAAAACAAACTCGAAACGGCATAGCGTGCCTACCACGGAAGTACCTAGAAGACAAGGCGAGGGATATGGCAAATCAAGAAGATTGGGTCCCGTTTATGGATGTGTTAGCATTGCTAATCTTTGGGGTCATCCTCTTTCCAAACGTAAATGGTTTGGTGGACCTAGCCGCCATCGATGCTTTCCTTGCATACCACTATAGCAAGGAAAGCCCGTTGGTAGCTGTCTTGGCAGATTTATTTGACACATTTAACCGAAGTTGCGAGAAGAGTAGCACACGGATCATCTGTTGCTTGCCCGCTCTCTGTGTTTGGTTGGTTTCACACCTGTTCCAGCAAGACACGAGGCATCCATGTCCGCTACAAAGCCATCGCTCGTGTGCTGAAAAGAGAAGAATAGATTGGGACTAGCTCTTGGTCGGGATAGGAGGTAGAACAATCAGTTGGTTCCCCCGATGGAAGGAAGGAAAGGAGGGAGTCCTTTTCTCATGTGGAGGGTACCCAAACATTCCTGTCATACCCTAATTTCGTCCGGGGACCTTTGCTTGATGACATGCGACCTTTGTTTGGTCCTTGTAAGGTGCTTGGCACCCATCATTAGGCAATTTGTGAAATTCCGAGACATGCCGAAAAACAAAAGAAAATATTGATGCACAATCCGTAAGGTTCCGTGACACACCGGAAATCAAATGGAAGCATCGTTGCATAATTAGTGAGGTTCCGTAACATTCCGTAAGTCAAAAAGGGGATGATTATGTAATCCGCAAGGTTCCGTAACATTACGGAAAGAAAACAAGTATCGTTACGAAATTCGTAAGTTTTCGTAACTTTACGAAAAAAGAATCACCAAAAAAAGCAGAGGGGGTGTGCTTAGTAAAAATGGGGGTGCAAATAGAAACCAGGCCCACTTGGGCCCTCCAGAAGATTCCTCCAGAAGGCTGTTGCTTCTGGAGGAAGCAACCTGGCTCGCCTGGGCGAGCTGGGCGGCAAGCATCTCCCCTATTTTGCTATAAATAGGGGAGGAAGTGAAGAAGAAAAGGGTTCAGCCCCTTAGGCACTTCTCTCTCTTTCGAATTTGCTTGGAAAAATTGTTTCCGTGAAGAAAATCTAAGCCGAGACGCTTCCGAAACGTTTCTGTAACGTTTTTCGTGAAGAATTTCGCAAAGGTTTCAACCGTTCTTCGACGTTTTTCATTCTTTCTTCATCGTTCTTCGATCTTCAACGGGTAAGTACCTCGAACCAAGCTTTTCGATTCATTCTATGTACCCGTGGTGGTCCACATTGTGTTTTGTGTATTTCTATTCTCGTTTCATTTACTTTTTATACCCCCTGTTGACGTGCTTAAGCCATTTTACTTAAGTCATTTCTCGCTTAACTTAAAAATAAAATAAATTTCCACCGAACGTTTGAATTGTTTTATCCGTTAACTTTGGTTAAAATGAATTCCGACCGTTCGGTCGTGCCGTAACCACGTTGGAAATCAAAAAGAGATAAAATAATAATATAAATAACAAAAAATATACCTTTTAGTAAAATAAAGCGGAAAATCAATCGGACATTTTCTCTTTGGGATTTCTCATTCTTAATTGAATTGACTAATAACTAAGGTGAAACTAAGGCTAAAATCAACTCGCCTAGTCAAGCTCGTCCACAAAAATAGGTTTTTGAAGTTTGTCATTTCAATTTCTCACTAAGTAAAATGGATCATTTTCAAGGTCCAACGCCTTAAAATAATCACCTTTTAAGTAAAAAAGAACCTCTTGATAAGAAAGAACTACGTAGGTCTGATTTCCTCATCGCAAATTGAGGAATACGTAGGAGCAAAGGGAAACACCCTTGTCGACCACAAAAAAGGAAAAATATAAAAAGGGTATAAAGGATATAAGGACATAAAAGGGAACATAAAAATCAAAGTCATGTTTGCACATTCGATTAAAGGCTGCCGTCCCTTGGGACGGACGTGTGGGGTGCTAATACCTTCCCCGTGCGTAAATACAACTCCCGAACCTTTCACTTAAAAGTTCGTAGATCGCGTCTTTTCCGGTTTTTCCGACGTTTTCCTCAAATAAACGTTGGTGGCGACTCCGCGCGTATTCCTTTCGTGGAACACGCATCCCGTGAGTCACGCGTCGCCCTCCCGCCGAAGGGTAGGTTGCGACAATTCCGCTGATAGGAACGAGGGGTTGTATTAACTACAATCCCGCGCTCGCTATAAGACAACTAGGGTACCCCATGAGGGGAGCACCGATGGAAGAAAGCATGTCTCCTTTCCTTGTGAGAGATTTCGGCGCGCAAAATTTCAAGGCTATACAAAGAATCCATAAGGCATGGGAAACCCCGTTAAGGAAAGATCAAGAACTTAGGGGCATTCGTAATGGCATTGTCATACCCTAATTTCGTCCGGGGACCTTTGCTTGGTGACATGCGACCTTTCTTTGGTCCTTGGGAGGTGCTTGGCACCCATCATTAGGCAATTTGTGAAATTCCAGGACATGCCGAAAAACCAAAAAAATATTGATGCGCAATCCGTAAGTTTCCGTGACACACCGGAAATCAAATGGAAGCATCGTTGCATAATTAAGTGAGGTTCCGTAACATTCCGTAAGTCAAAAAGGGGATGATTATGTAATCCGCAAGGTTCCGTAACATTACAGAAAGGAAACAAGTATCGTTACGAAATTCGTAAGTTTCCGTAACTTTACGAAAAAAGAATCACCAAAAAAAGCAGAGGGGGTGTACTTAGTAAAAATGGGGGTGCAAATAGCACCCAGGCCCACTTGGGCCCTCCAGAATATTCCTCCAGAAGGCTGTTGCTTCTGGAGGAAGCAACCTGGCTCGCCTGGGCGAGCTGGGCGGCAACCACCTCCCCTATTTTGCTATAAATAGGGGAGGAAGTGAAGAAGAAAAGGGTTCAGCCCCTTTGGCACTTCTCTCTCTTTCGAATTTGCTTGGAAAAATTGTTTCCGTGAAGAAAATCTAAGCCGAGGCGCTTCCGAAACGTTTCCGTAACGTTTTCCGTGAGGAATTTCGCAAAGGTTTCAACCGTTCTTCGACGTTCTTCATTCGTTCTTCATCGTTCTTCGATCTTCAACGGGTAAGTACCTCGAACCAAGCTTTTCGATTCATTCTATGTACCCGTAGTGGTCCACATTGTGTTTCGTGCATTTTTATTTTCGTTTTGTTTACTTTTTATACCCCCTGTTGATGTGCTTAAGCCATTTTACTTAAGTCATTTCTCGCTTAACTTAAAAATAAAATCAATTTCCACCGAACGTTTGAATTGTATTATCCGTTAACTTCGGTTTAAATGAATTCCGACCGTTCGGTCGTGCCGTAACCACGTTGGAAATCAAAAAGAGGTCAAAAAATAAATATAATAATCAAAAAATATTTTTTTTAGTAAAGTAAAGCGAAAAATCAATCGGACGTTTTCTCTTTGGGATTTCTCATTCTTAATCGAATTGACTAATAACTAAAGTGAAATTAAGGCTAAAATCAACTCGCCTAGTCAAGCTCGTCCACAAAAATAGGCTTTTGAAGTTTGTCATTTCAATTTCTCACTAAGTAAAAATGGATCATTTTTAAGGTCCAACGCCTTAAAATGATCACCACTTAAGCAAAAAAAAGAATCACTTGACAAAAAGCAAGAACTACGTAGGTCTGAGTTCCTCATTGAGGATACGTAGGAGCAAAAGCCCCGCTTTTGTCGACCACCCCAAGAGATCGTTAATGGTCCAATGCCTTAACGTTTCTCTCCTTTCAAAAACAAGAGGTCGTTAATGGTCCAACGCCTTAACGTTTCTCTCCTTTCAAAATCAAAAGACCGTTTAATGGTCCAACACCTTAAATGACCTTTTGTTCAATAAAAACATATTTCACAAAAAAAAGACAAAAATAACTTAACCAAACACTTTCTTCCGAAAGAACTACGTAGGTCTGATTTCCTCATCGCAAAATTGAGGAATACGTAGGAGCAAAGGGAAACACCCTTGTCGACCACAAAAAGAAAAAAATATAAAAAGGGTATAAAGGATATAGAGACATAAAAAGGGAACATAAAAAATCAAAGTCATGTTTGCACATTCGATTAAAGGCTGTCGTCCCTTGGGACGGACGTGTGGGGTGCTAATACCTTCCCCGTGCGTAAATACAACTCCCGAACCTTTCACTTAAAAGTTCGTAGATCGTGTCTTTTCCGGTTTTTCCGACGTTTTCCTCAAATAAACGTTGGTGACGACTCCGCGCGTATTCCTTTCGTGGAACACGCATCCCGCGAGTCACGCGTCGCCCTCCCGCCGAAGGGTAGGTTGCGACAGTTGGCGACTCCACTGGGGACTGTTTTTAGAGAGTTAGGCCATTTAATTTTGTGCAATGTTTTACCGTGACTTACCCCTTTTGTTGGTTTCCTTTCATTATGTTCTTGTGTATATAAACTCTTTGTGGCTTTTAGTGCGTTTTTAAAATGTATGCATGAAGTAAATATTTATTCATTTGATGCACACAAACACCAACACTATTTGCACACACTGTGAGTGAAAAAGGGCCCTATACCCGGGTTCATGGGAGCATAAGGAGTGGAGGTGAATCTGTGATCATGCTAGGTCTCCGACTTGCTTGATTACAGTGAACCCTGATCTAGAGTTTTTCTCTTTGAAAACATATTGTTGCTAGTAGTCCCTACTGCTGCAGTATGTTCTTCGAAGGGGATGATACCTCTAGAAGCCATCAAGAGAGATATGACTACCTTGGGGGTTATTACTAAAAGCCTAGTTAGCTCTCTCCCTTATAGGTCCCTTAAATAGGGGCACGGAGCAAACACACTGCGTGCCACTTTTCACACTGCCATGCATAAGTATCATATACCCTTTTGCTTATATTTTGTTTGTGAATATTGTCGTACTATGTACATCCCCGTGTTGTGCCTTTCGCATATGCATCATGCGTGGGTTTCTTCTTTGATCCCCCTCACTTTAGCAAACCGACGGAGGGTTCGTGTTGCCTTCTTAAAAACATACGTTGGGTGCCATGCTTGCCCAAACGTTGTATCCAAGAAGGAAACAATTTCTCGGGCTCCCGTATTCGTAAATTGCATCTGTGTCATATGCATTTCTTCATGCATTCCACCCATGATAGATGTTGGAGTTTTGATTCGCACTAGATTTTATTTCACTTTAGTAAAACATGGGATCGAGTCAAAAGCCTTCGCTTAAAAAGAGGTTCTATCAAGTCAAAATCAAGAGCTTAGAGGTCACTAGTTTACGAGAGTTGGGGCAATTAATGGGTCAACTTCAACGGCAAGCCTTCTGCAAAGCCTACGGTAAGATTTGGGACCTAGCTAGGGTAGAAGTCTCCATGGAACCAATTGCATCCCTTTCCCAGTATTATGACCAGCCCCTAAGGTGCTTCACATTCGAGGACTTCCAGCTAGTGCCGACTGTGAAAGAGTTTGAAGAAATCCTGGGATGCCCACTGGGAGGAAGGAAGCCATATCTTTTCTCTAGGTTCTATCCTTCCACGACAAGAGTTGCCAAGGTAGTGAAAATCTCAGCACAAGAGTTGGACCGTGTAAAGCAAAACAAGAATGGGGTAGTCGGAGTACCAAGGAAGTGTTTGGAGGAAAGGGCAAAGGCCTTGGCAAATCAAGGCGAATGGGCTTTCTTTTATTGACATCTTGGCGCTTTTGATCTTTGGAGTTGTCCTCTTTCCGAATATGGAAGGGTTAGTGGACCTAGCAGCGATTGACGCTTTCCTCGCCTTTCATTATGGCAAGGAAAGCCCGGTCATCGCCATTTTGGCCATGTATGACACGTTCGACCGGGGATGTGAAAAGAGCAGCGCAAGAATTGATTGTTGTGCACTGGCTCTCTATGTGTGGCTGGTTTCACATCTTTTTCTCCAAGAAGGTAGGCCCGTCTATCCGCTACAAGGTCACCGCTCATGCGTCGAAAAAGGAAAGGCGAATTGGGACTAACTCTTGGCTAGCATGGAGGGGCGTCTGTTAATTGGTTCCCTCGCTAGAAGGAAGGAAGAATCAGGATTCTATCTTCATGCGAAGGATGTCCCATGAGAGGAGTGCCATCAGACGAAAGCATCACGCCTTTCATCGCTCGGGGTTTCAGTGACCACAAACGTGAGGGTACTCCAAGGAGTTCGCAAGGCATGGGATGCGGCGTGAAGAAAGGACAGAGAGCTTAGGGGAAGCAGTAATGGGATCATCGGCGGCTATCATAAGTGGCTGAGAGTCCGAACACAAGGATTGGATTGGCTCTCAAATCTAAAGACTGTGAGAGACGATGAGGTTAAAGAAAGTGATGAGGTACAAGCCCTAAAGGCAGAGCTTGAAAGAGCCTGGGTAGTCGAAGAGAAGTTCAAGTCCATAGCCATCAAAGTCTGAAAAGAGTATGATGAACTAAGGGATGTCAATATGGCCACCGATGAAGCCTTGGAATGAGAAACCAAGAAGGCCCGAAAGGAAGAACACGACCAAAACAAGTTTTGAGGGGCTTTATAGGGCAGCAATAGTAAGCTCAAGCTCCGAAGAGGTGAAAGGAATCATCACGGGTCAAAGGCATGATCTTGAAGGACGAGCTAAAGGCTTGCCTTAGGTCGAAAAGAAATTTGTCCCAACAGCTAAGCGAGACTGAAGGGAATATGTGGGCCATCATCGATGACTGCAAAGAGAAGCTAAATCTAGCGGCGACTCACGAGCAAAGGCTAGAGGATGAGTACGCCAAGATATCAGCAGAAAGGGAAGCAAGGGAAAGGGTAATTGATTCGTTGCACCAAGAGGCAACAATGAGGATGGACCGATTTGCTCTTACTTTGAACAGGAGTCAAGAACTTCCCCGATTGCTAGCCAAGGCCAAAGCAATGGCGGACACCTACTCCGCCCCCGAGGAGATCCACGGACTTCTCAGCTATTGTCAGCATATGATAGACTTAATGGACCATATGATTAGAAACCGCTAGGAAGTTTGTATTGTCGCTCAGATCTTGACTAGTTATAACTTTTTGAATAAGATGAGTTTATCCCACGTTTTTACTCCAAAAATCAGTGCGAATCGAGTCACTCCCGCATTTTATCTCTAGCATGCATTGTATGTTGGTCTCGTCCTTTGTCACGGGAAGCCGGAAGGTCCATATCACCTTCTTAATTGTACAGATGGGGCACTGCGCCCCCAAAGGCGCAAGTAAGAAGAGATAATTTTCCGGGCTCTCGTATCCGTAAAAAGCATTCATATCATGCATCGCATAAGCATCTCTTCATAACATCATAATGAACATATCGTTCCTGCTTTTGTCCGTTATCATATTCCAACCTCACATTTTGCATGAGTCATGGCATCATCATGCATATGCATTCAACAAACTTTTTGATCTACAAAATTGCATACCATTTGTTTTCATGTTTGCTCATCCTTGCGTTTTCCTCTACAAAAAAAAAAAAAAAACATAAAAGGGGAAGCGTGAAACTTCACACTACATTCTTAGTTGCACGTGTTAGGCACCATGAGCCAACCATGTTGGGATCATAAACCCATTTCTAAAAAAGAAAAAACACACAACAACAAAACAAAATAATTGAACATGGTACCTAATGCATGGTTAACTAGGAAATGGTGTTTCTTCGGGCATCTCAATTTCATAATTACATTTTCCATGCATAGCTTAAAGTATGCCCGAGTCATTCATCCCTATGAGACGTTGTTGAAGTATTGGCGATCAGAATTGCCATTCCTTGGATTATAGGGTTGAACCAAGCTCATGCTTTTACAAAAATGTTCATCAAGTCAAGTTGAAATATGGAAGTAACCGTCTTGCAAAATTGGGGCAAAAGATGAATCGAGTCACATCACTGCTTCGTCTACTGCCAAACATATTTAGGATTGTTGATGTCCTTGTTACTTCCAATTTCACCTTGACAAAGATTTCATGGACCATGTTGAAAATCTAAATTGATTCAACCCCATATCCTGCATAAAAATTCGCAATACTTCAACTGTACATCATTTGCATACATCCATGCTTTTCATTGGTTGCATTGCTCATTGCATTCTTTCCTTGAAAAATAAAATAAAATAAAATGAACTTTATCATTGTTATAAAAAAGAAAAGGACACAATTTACGGCGCCCTTACCGAACTCGTGCTAGAGCTAGAGTAATGGGTGAAGCAGAGGAGGTGCAAGAGAAGATGAAGGCTGACATGGAGGCCATGAAAGAGCAAATGGCCACAATGATGGAGGCCATAATGAGCATGAAGAAGATAATGGAAGCCAATGAGGTTATAGTTGCCGCTACTAGCGCTGTCGCTAAGGTGAACCCGATGCTCCCATCTGGCCTCAAGCAAATGAATCATCCAACCTCAAATATGGTAGGCAAAGATTTGGGAAGTACGGATGACCCCATGATGTGCAAATTCAAAACAAGCACGCCTTCCCGCCCTATGGCTTGCCTCCCAAACTATACACCACCCAATGTGGCGTACATTCCCAATGGGGATGTCAATAACTCCACTCCCATACTCATTAAGAGCCAACAACCTCAATCTGATCATGCACATGTCTCTCGACCCATGGAGGAGACACATGAAATTCCCCACCACGATCTAGCCAAATTCGAGCCTTGCCTCGGATATGCCGCTGAAAGGCAAGCAATTGGTGGTATACCCCTGCAAAACACTTTGGAGGGCCCTCAGTATCATCCACAACCACAACCCTCACGTTCCACAGCGGTTAAAAACCCTCATAACTATGGCAGGAATGGGAAAGTTGGATCATCTAGAGGAAAGGCTCAAGGCCATTGAAGGAGGTGAAGATTATGCCTTTGCTAACCTAAAAGAGTTGTTCCTAGAACCCAATATCATCACCCCTCCCAAGTTCAAAGTGTTGGACTTTGACAAGTACAAGGGGACTCTACTTGTCCCAAGAACCATCTAAAGATGTATTGTCAGAAGATGGGGGAATACGCAAAAGATGAGGAATTGCTGATACATTCCTTCCAACAAAGTCTTACTCGGGTAGCTGTTACCTGGTACACTAACTTGGAACCTTCCCGAGTCCATTCTAGGAAGGACCTAATGGTTGCCTTTGTTAGGCAGTATCAGTACAATTTTGATATGGTTCCGGATAGGATGCAACTACAGAACATGTGCAAAAAGGGAGACGATAATCGTGATGGTAGACACATTATCGGTACTCTACTATGAAAAGATGGTGGGCTACGCACCCTCAAAGCTTTGCGGATTTGGTCTTCGCCAGTGAAAGGATCGATGTGGGACCAAAAAGAGGCAAATTTGATCATCCTACTAGGACGACTGAGAAAATTGGGGCAAATGAAGAGGGTGAGAAAGAGGGAGAAACCCATGCTGTGACTGCCATTCCTATACGGCCAAGTTTCCCACCAACCCAACAATGTCATTACTCAGCCAATAACAAACCTCCTCCTTACCCACCACCCAGTTATCCACAAAGGCCATCCCTAAATCAACCACAAAGCCTGTCTACCGCACTTCCAATGACGAAGACCACCTTTAGCAAAACCAAAAACACCAACCAAGAAATGAATTTTGCAGCGAGAAAGCCTGTAGAATTCACCCCAATTCCAGTGTCCTATGCTGACTTGCTCCCATACCTACTTGATAATTCAATGGTAGCCATAACCCTAGCCAAGGTTCATCAACCTCCATTTCTCTGAGAATACGACTCAAAACGCAACGTGTGCTTGTCACGGAGAAGCCCCGGGGCGTTCCATTGAGCATTGTAGGGCTCTGAAGCGTAAGGTGCAAGGTTTAATTGATGCGGGCTGGCTGAAATTTGAGGAGAATCGCGTGTAAATCCTGACATTGACAAGAGATGCCACACATGGGGCAATTTTGAAGGCTGTTGTTAGGTGTCTCTAATGACTCATCAGGATTTCCAAGTTTATGCCATTATTGTAAACCACAGTTACAATGTTAAATGAAATGGATAAAGTTGATATCTTTGTCCCTCATCCTCTCACAAACGCATGTTTGCTTATTCAACTTTCACCGGAATGTGGGTGCAAGCCATTGGTCTGTTTGCTCAAGCGACCTGCGCTCCTGAGTGTTGACTTCTAAGACTATTCAATCAGAGATTACTGGTCTTGCACGTTGGTGGGGGTGCCGTGAAACAACGAGCAAAGTTCAAAACAAATAAGTTTCAAAACAAAAAAATAAGTTTCAAAATAAAAAAATAAAAAGGGCATTTAATTGACTGTGTTTTCAAGTAAAAATATAGACGTTCATGTGACCTCATTTTGTCTTTTTAGAGAGAAGTGAGTTATCAAGAATAGGATGTTGGACAAATGGCCTCAGTTACCTTAAGAAGAAGAGGGGATTGAATTAAGATACGAATATTATTCCCCAATTAAACTTTCACTCTCTCTTTTCGGATTAACAATGCACATAGGGACAACCCTTCCCTCGTGTTCAAGAATCCTCTACAACAAGAGACCCACGGTCTCTTAATCCCTTTTCAGAAATAAGAAGAAGAGAAGAAGAGATCTCTCTTAAAAGAGATAGCTTGTACAATGAAGATCAATCAAAATTCCTTATTAAATATGCAAGTGGTTGACCAAGGAATCTTTTGAGAGGATAAAACATTTTAGTTCAGAAAAACTCTTAATCTTTTAAGAGGATAAAACTTTTTGGGCAATGAAAACTCCCTTTAAGTTTGTGTTCCCAAGTCACCTTTGATGGTCATTCATAAAAATTTGAATAGGTGTGACTCTTGGGAATTATATTCTGAAAATCCCCTCTAGTAATCAATTACAAGACTTGTGTAATCGATTACAGGTTTTAAAAATTTGAATTAAAACATTTTCAACTGCTAGTAATCGATTACCAGAGAGCAAATCTCAATTTGAAATGATAGAATTCTTTGGTCAAACCTTTTGTTTGTTTGGAAACTTCTTCCTAAGATTCTAGAGATCAACTTGATCATATATCTTGATTTTCTTGGATTCTTGTCTTGAATAAAACTTAGAAGCACTTGATCCTTTGGCATCATCAAGACATCTTGCTTCTGCATAGGAGTCATTTGACTTAATCCATCAATTGAAAAAAATTCTTCAACTATTTCTCGTCCTTGGAAAATTCTTTTTGAAAAAATCAACTACTTCTTTCATTCTTCCTCACTACAAGGTTGTGAAAACAAGACAACAATTGGTACCTCTAAGCCCTACACTGGGGCAACGAAAGGCACCATGCAAAAACCTCAAGCGAACCTAGGGGCAGATTAGAAGTTCTCACCCAATAGGTTCCTAGCTACAAGGTCATGACGAAAGATAACAATTGGTACCTCAAAGCCTTACACTGTGGCAATGAGGGGCACCGTGCATGAGCCTCAAGTGAACATAGGGGCCGATCAAAAGTTCTCACCCATCGATGTTTTCAACAAAAAAGGGGGACAAACCCTAGGATTTCAATGGATTGATTAAACATCAAACGACTCCATTTCCGTCACTCCAAAATGGTCAAATGACTAAATCAAACAAAACACACACTCTGAGGGAGTTCTCGGAGAGATTTGCAAAAGATAGGATAAGGTTGCATGGACTATCACCTCTTTCAAAAGGACAGTCAATTTGTGTTTTCCAAAAAAAATCAAATCAAAATCAAAATCACAAAATAGGGAAAGAATGTCATGAACATTGTACAATTTTCCATAACATTGCATTATTGCATACAAGGCCTGCATTTACTGCATTTCAAGATCAAGGTTGCACACATTTGCATCCCCAAAAAAATCATCGTGTTCATATTAGGTAATAAGTGAATAGATGAGAGGCCCTCTCAAAGAGTCAACCTCTTGCTTTCTTGTAAGGTTAAAGTCCTTTGGTACTTATACCTATTGGCTCGCCTTCAGAGGACTGCATGTCCTCACCTTCAGAGGGCTACACGCCCTCGCCATCAGAGGACTGCATGTCCTCACCTTCAGAGGGCTACACGCCCTAGCCATCAGAGGACTGCATGTCCTCACCTTCAGAGGACTGCATGTCCTCACCTTCGTAGGGCTACACGCCCTCACCTTTAGAGGACCACACGTCCTCACCTTCAGAGGGCTACACGCCCTCGCCATCAAAGGACTGCATGTCCTCACCTTTAGAGGGCTACACGCCCTCGCCATCAGAGGACTGCATGTCCTCACCTTCAGAGGGCTACACGCCCTCGCCATCAGAGGACTGCGTGTCCTCACCTTCAGAGGGCTACACGCCCTCGCCATCAGAGGACTGCATGTCCTCACCTTCAGAGGGTTACACGCCCTCGCCATCAGAGGACTGCACGCCCTCACCTTGAGAGGACTACACGTCCTCGCCAATGTAGGGCTACACGCCCTCACCTTTAGAGGACTACACGTCCTCGCCAACAGAGGGCTGCACGCCCTCACCTTTAGAGGACTACACATCCTCGCCTTCAGAGGACTCCACGTCCTCACCTTGAGAGGACTACACGTCCTCGCCTTGAGAGGACTACACGTCCTCGCCTTGAGAGGACTACACGTCCTCGCCTTGAGAGGACTACATGTCCTCACCATCAGAGGGCTGCACGCCCTCACCTCCAGAGGACTACACGTCCTCGCCTTGAGAGGGCTACTCGCCCTCGCCTTGGGTACTAGTTACCCTCACCTTCAGAGGACTACATGTCCTCACCTTCGTAGGGCTACATGCCCTCACCTTGAGAGGACTATACATCCTCGCCTTGAGAGGACTACATGTCCTCACCATCAGAGGGCTGCACGCCCTCACCTCCAGAGGACTACACGTCCTCGCCTTGAGAAGACTACGTGTCCTCACCATCAGAGGGCTGCACGCCCTCACCTCCAGAGGACTACACGTCCTCGCCTTGAGAGGGCTACTCGCCCTCGCCTTGGGTACTAGTTACCCTCACCTTCAAAGGACTACATGTCCTCACCTTTGTAGGGCTACACGCCCTCACCTTTAGAGGACTACACGTCCTCGCCAACAGAGGGCTACACGCCTTCACCTTTAGAGGACTACACGTCCTCGCCAACAGAGGGCTGCATGCCCTCACCTTGAGAGGACTACACGCCCTCACCTCCAGAGGACTATACATCCTCGCCTTGAGAGGGTTGCACGCCCTCACCTTTAGAGGGCTACGTGTCCTCATTTTCAGTGTGCTCCACATCCGCACCTTAAGAGAATTTAAGGTCCTCTATCCTTAAATGCTTAACCAAGACTTGCACTCCCGGTTAAGGGACCAGTAGTTTCCTTTTAACGGTTCCTGGGCCACCCCCTGATATTGGAGGACAGCCAACTGTGCGAGCACAACCAGAGAGGGAGGCTATCACACAGCTACTATGCATACCGGGGCAAGATTTCACCCGTGCCGCTGCAAAGAGACGAGTGCAGATCATGCGCACCAACATGACCACTCTTACACAAATATAGATGACATTGCTACTTAGCAACATTCTGCCCAGCGACCGCAATGCCAATCTCCCCCTACAAAAGTATCAGTTGGTCTGTGTCGTCCCGACATGGGTAAGTATGCATATGGTTCAACTGATTTTTGATACCATCTATTGTTTGCAGGGATCGCACCCACAAAGACACCCAGTGGACCTGAAGAAGTCCAACAGGGCCCTGGGGTTTCCAGCTCTAGTTACGGGCCTCTGTCGGCCCTACAGGGCACCCGTTCCCCCCAACAAGTTCATGTCGTCGTGGCATAGGTAAGTATGCACCTCCCCCAACTGATTTCTGATGTCATCTATTGTTTGCAGGGATTGTGCCCGCAAGACACCTAGTGGACCCTGTCGCAACCTACCCTTCGGCGGGAGGGCGAAGCGTGACTCGCGGGATGCGTGTTCCACGAAAGGAATACGCGCGGAGTCGCCACCAACGTTTATTTGAGGAAAACGTCGGAAAAACCGGAAAAGACGCGATCTACGAACTTTTAAGTGAAAGGTTCGGGAGTTGTATTTACGCACGGGGAAGGTATTAGCACCCCATACGTCCGCCCCAAGGGACGGCAGCCTTTAATCGAATGTGCAAACATGACTTTGATTTTTTATGTTCCCTTTTTATGTCTCCATATCCTTTATACCCTTTTTATATTTTCTCTTTTTGTGGTCGACAAGGGTGTTTCCCTTTGCTCCTACGTATTCCTCAATTTGGGATGAGAAAATCAGACCTACGTAGTTCTTTTGGAACAAAGTGTTTGGTTAAGTTTGTTTTTGTCTTTTTTGTAAAATATGTTTTTATTGAACAAAAGGTCATTTAAGGTGTTGGACCATTAAACGGTCTTTTGATTTTGAAAGGAGAGAAACGTTAAGGCGTTGGACCATTAACGACCTCTTGTTTTTTGAAAGGAGAGAAACGTTAAGGCGTTGGACCATTAACGACCTCTTGTTTTTTGAAAGGAGAGAAACGTTAAGGCATTGGACCATTAACGATCTCTTGGGGTGGTCGACAAAAGCGGGGCTTTTGCTCCTACGTATCCTCAATTGCGATGAGGAAATCAGACCTACGTAGTTCTTGCAAAAGCGGTAAAGTTACATGTTGATTTTATGCTTTTGAACGGTCCATGTTAACCGATAAAAGCAAAGAGGACCGTTTAAGGCGTTGGACCTAAAAACGGTTTTTAGTGATTTTCGGACAAAACTTGATTTGTGAGTCTATTTTAGTCTTAGTTTCACTTTGGTTATTAATCAATTCATTCAAGGAAACTTCCAAAGAAAAACGTCTGATTGATTTTTTTTGTTTTATTTTATTCAAAGATATTTTGTTTATTTTATTATTTTTTACCTCTTTTTGATTTCCAACGTGGTTACGGCACGACCGAACGGTCGGAATTTATTTTAACCGAAGTTAATGGATAATACAATTCAAACGTTCGGTGGAAATTTATTTTATTTTTAAGTTAAGCGAGAAATGACTTAAGTAAAATGGCTTAAGCACGTCAACAGGGGGTATAAAAAGTAAACAAAACGAGAATAAAAATGCACGAAACACAATGTGGACCACTACGGGTACATAGAATGAATCGAAAAGCTTGGTTCGAGGTACTTACCCGTTGAAGATCGAAGAACGATGAAGAACGAATGAAGAACGTCGAAGAACGGTTGAAACCTTTGCGAGATTCCTCACGGAAAACGTTACGGAAACGTTTCGGAAGCGCCTCGGCTTAGATTTTCTTCACGGAAACAATTTTTCCAAGCAAATTCGAAAGAGAGAGAAGTGCCTAAGGGGCTGAACCCCTTCCTTCCTGCCTTCCTCCCCTATTTATAGCAAAATAGGGGAGGTGGTTGCCGCCCAGCTCGCCCAGGCGAGCTCAGCTCGCCCAGGCGAGCAGGGTTGCTTCCTCCAGAAGCAACCGCCTTCTGGAGGAATATTCCAGAGGGCCCAAGTGGGCCTGGGTGCTATTTGCACCCCCATTTTTACTAAGTACACCCCCCTCTGCTGTTTTTTGGTGATTCTTTTTTCGTAAAGTTACGGAAACTTACGAATTTCGTAACGATACTTGTTTTCTTTCCGTAATGTTACGGAACCTTGCGGATTACATAATCATCCCCTTTTTGACTTACGGAATGTTACGGAACCTCACTTAATTATGCAATGATGCTTCCATTTGATTTCCGGTGTGTCACGGAAACTTACGGATTGTGCATCAATATTTTTTTGGTTTTTCGGCATGTCCTGAAATTTCACAAATTGCCTAATGATGGGTGCCAAGCACCTCACGAGGACCAAAGAATGGTCGCACGTCATCGAGCAAAGGTCCCCGGACGAAATTAGGGTATGACAGTTGCCCCTCTTTACTTGTCTTTTATTGGAGATAAAAGGAAAGTAAAGATAAGACACTAATTTCGTTCCTCTCGATTTGGCGAGAGTCGCGGGGGACCATAAAATCTCCACATGCAAATGACTTGTTGTTCCCAAAATTTCACAAATTGCCTAATGATGGGTGCCAAGCACCTCACAAGGACCAAAGAATGGTCGCATGTCATCAAGCAAAGGTCCCCGAAAATCAGTGTATGACACTAATTTCGCTCCTCTCGGTTGACGAAAGTCGCGGGTGACCATGACTTGTCGTTCCTAGAATTTCACAAATTGCCTAATGATGGATGCCAAGCATCTCACAAGGACCAAAGAATGGTCGCATGTCATCAAGCAAAGGTCCCCGAAAATTAGTGTATGACACTAATTTGGCTTCTCTCGGTTGACGAGAGTCGCGGGCGACCATGAAATTTCCGCATGTAAAAGACTTGTTGTTCCCGGAGGAACAAAAGGTGCAGAAGACTATGTCAGCCTCTGCATGCTATCAAGCGTTCTGTCTTACAGATAGCAAAAGAATGTTTATACGGATAACCACTCGGGTATTTCCGCGTATCATCGGGCCCGCCGCCTCTGGATGATACAAGGGTGCAGAATGACCAAACTTGGTCTCTGCTTGTCATCGGGCCCGCCGCCTCTGGATGACAAAAGGGTGCGAATAACCGTAAGGTATCTCCGCGTATCATCGGGCCCGCCACCTCTGGATGATACAAGGGTGCAGAATGACCAAACTTGGTCTCTGCTTGTCATCGGGCCCGCCGCCTCTGGATGACAAAAGGGTGCGGATAACCGTAAGGATCTCCGCGTATCATCGGGCCCGCCGCCTCTGGATGATACAAGGGTGCAGAATGACCAAACTTGGTCTCTGCTTGTCATCGGGCCCGCCGCCTCTGGATGACAAAAGGGTGCGAATAACCGTAAGGTATCTCCGCGTATCATCGGGCCCGCCGCCTCTGGATGATACAAGGGTGCAGAATGACCAAACTTGGTCTCTGCTTGTCATCGGGCCCGCCGCCTCTGGATGACAAAAGGGTGCGGATAACCGTAAGGTACCTCCGCGTATCATCGGGCCCGCCGCCTCTGGATGATACAAGGGTGCAGAATGACCAAATTTGGTCTCTGCTTGTCATCGGGCCCACCGCCTCTGGATGACAAAAGGGTGCGGATAACCGTAAGGTATCTCTGCGTATCATCGGGCCCGCCGCCTCTGGATGATACAAGGGTGCAGAATGACCAAATTTGGTCTCTGCTTGTCATCAGGCCCGCCGCCTCTGGATGACAAAAGGATGCGGATAACCGTAAGGTATCTCCGCGTATCATCGGGCCCGCCGCCTCTGGATGATACAAGGGTGCAGAATGACCAAATTTGGTCTCTGCTTGTCATCGGGCCCGCCGCCTTTGGATGACAAAAGGGTGCGGATAACCGTAAGGTATCTCCGCGTATCATCGGGCCCGCCGCCTCTGGATGATACAAGGGTGCAGAATGACCAAACTTGGTCTCTGCTTGTCATCGGGCCCGCCGCCTCTGGATGACAAAAGGGTGCGAATAACCGTAAGGTATCTCCGCGTATCATCGGGCCCGCCGCCTCTGGATGATACAAGGGTGCAGAATGACCAAACTTGGTCTCTGCTTGTCATCGGGCCCGCCGCCTCTGGATGACAAAAGGGTGCGGATAACCGTAAGGTATCTCCGCGTATCATCGGGCCCGCCGCCTCTGGATGATACAAGGGTGCACGTCACATGACCTCAGGGTCAGTATGACAAAGATTATGGGGCGGCCGACAAAAGCAAAGCTCTTGCTCCTACGTATCCTCCAATGAGAAACTCAGACCTACGTAGTTCTGGATAACTTGTGAGACTTGAAAAAGTCTCCATCGGAAAATGCTGACATCTCCGGAAAGGGCGCAGATGACCATATTGGTCTCTGCTCGTGAATCACACTTGGGGTCACTGAATGACGAGGTGCGGATAACCGTAAGGTGTCTCCGCGGGCTACCAGCTCTTGAGTCATGGCGACAAAAGGCGGTGTGGTCGACAAAAGCGAGGCTCTTGCTCCTACGTATCCTCCAATGAGGAACTCAGACCTACGTAGTTCTGGATAACTTGTGAGACTTGAAGAAGTCTCGGTGTTTTCTCCACTAAAAAAAATGCAAACATGCTTTAGCAAAGAGACAAATATTCCAACTGTTTAGAGCAGCATATGCTTTTTTTGAGTGACAAACAATGCGCCTACCAGGGAAGGAGAGTCTGCTGATGGGATCCCCCATAACCATAAATGAGATCTTGGATGTTAGCATTTCGTTTCTAAATGACCATTTAGAGGAAACACTGGGTTCGACAAAAATAGAAGAAAATCACTCAAAGTGTATCAATCTCGCACAGGTAAGTGTTTCATCCTAATTCCAGACCATAGATATGTCATGACTTGACTTTGCAAATTATTTCCTATCAAATCAAAAATTACATGCGTGATCATGGATCAATAGGGCTTCCCTTGGGAATGGGTTCTTTTGGTGGTTTTTTTTTTCGGCTTTTGTGTGTTTTTGGCTTTTGATTTTTCTGGCTTTTTCTTTTTCTGTTTTTTTTGTTTAGTGCGGGGCGAGGAAAAAAAAGTCGCTAGCGCACGGGATTTTGGTTGGTAATCAAAGGGAGAAGACCATTTTAGGTCGTGGTTTCCTTTCCTTCTTTTTTTTTTTGTTCATTTGGTGACAATTCTGTATTGTTCAGATATTGTCCGGTCCAAAGACCTCTCTGCACATTTCTTCTGGTTTCTTTTGACCAGGAGCTTCCTTCTTTTTTACTTTCTCCCATTCTTTGGTTGGGAATTTTCTTTCTTTTCTTTTTTTCTTTCTCCCACTCTTTGATTGGGAATTTCCTTTCTTTTCTTTTTTCTCTTTCTCCCACTCTTTGATTGGGAATTTCCTTTCCTTCCTTTTTTGCTTTCTCTTTGATTGGAAATTTCCTTTCCTTCCTTTTTTTTGCTTCCGAGGGTAAGGTTTATGGTGAGTCAGGATTTTGGCTCAAGGCTTGTAGAATGGCTAGACATGATACATGTCAGGGTTTGGTTTGGTTCAAGGATAAAAGGGATGCCCCACATTATTTCCATGACACAAATGCAAAAATGATGATTTGGAAACTTTATGCAAAACTGGTCATGCATGCACCTATGTGGACACTCAAGTGTCAAATTTTTATGGTCATGTGATTCTAGGGCTCAGGATTCATTTCCTCTATTTTAGTCAACCCAACGTTTCCAAAATATGTTCTTTTATCAATTTGTGCATTCATCCGAGTCCATTTTGGGCGTTTGGGAAAATCTTCACAGCATTCACCCTTCAGGTGTATACACATTTTTTCAAAAACTAGTTATGATCAGTGAATTTTTTTCAAAGAAAAGTTGGAAGTCATCTCTTTTCAAAAGCATGTTGGTTTTTCAGCTTGACAACTTATTTTCCTTTTTTCTCCTTTTTTTTTCATTATCATTTGTTTATTTCTTTTTCTTGTTTGTTTTTTTTTTCTTTTTCTTTTTCTTTTTTTTTTCATGAGGTATTTTGCTACCTAAACATGTGCATATTTTTGTGAGGTATTTTTGCTAAATACATGCATATCCAAGGTATCTTGCTACCTAAACATTCATATATATGTTTTGGGAGGTATCTTTTTGCTATATACATGCATATCTAAGGTATCTCTCTACCTAAACATACATATATACATTTTGTGAAGTGTGTTTTTGTTTACATACATGCATATCTAAGGTATCTTTCTACCTAAGCATACATATATATATTTTGTGAAGTATTTTTGTGTTACATACATGCATATCTAAGGTATCTTTTTACCTAAACATACATATATATATTTTGTAAGGTATGACTACCTTTCGAGCTTGTGCTCGTTTTATTTAAATCCCCAGGATCATGAGCAACTAGGTGCGTCCTACTATATAAAAAGTGATCAAATAACAAGCATAGATTCAAAAGGTACTAGGTTGCCTCCTAGAAGCGCTTCTTTAACGTCTTTAGCTGGACGTGTTATGACTTGTCAGTCACTGACCTAGTACTTTGCTTACCTTTGGCTTTGGACTTGGTAGCCTGCTGGTCGGCCATGTGTCGTAGGCAACGCTCTAACCTTTTTGCGGATGAGCTGAGGTGAACTCTAGAGGTGGTGGCGGTGTGTCTATTGCCCGCTACCGGCCATCCCAATGTTGCTGTGGTGTTTCGCCCTGCGCCTGCCTAGGGACGCAGTACTTCTTGATGAAAACTCGATCAGTAGGGGGCCTGATGCCCTTGCTGGAGGTTACAGGTACTCTGTAGAACTGACAGAGACCCGTAATTAGAGCTTGACAACTCCAAGACCCTGTTGGACTTCTTCGGGTCCACTGGGTGTCTTCCAGGTGCGATCCCTGCAAACAATTGATGAAATCAGAAATCAGTTGAGCGATGTGCATACTTACCTATGATGACATAACCTTGCCGGGGGGGTACGGGCACCCTGTAGGACTGATAGAGGCCCGTAACCAGAGCTGGAAACCCCAGGGCCCTGTTGGACTTTTCCGGGTCCACTGGGTGTCTCTTGGGTGCGATCCCTGCAAACAAATAAATGGTATCAGAAATCAGTTGAACCATATGCATACTTACCCATGTCGGGACGACACAGACCAACTGATACTTTTGCAGGGGGAGATTGGCATTGCGGTCGCTGGGCAGAATATTGCTAAGTAGCAATGTCATCTATATCTATGTAAGAGTGGTCATGTTGGTGCGCATGATCCGCACTCGTCTCTTTGCAGCAGCACGGGTGAAATCTTACCCCGGTATGCATAGTAGCAGTGTAATAGCCTCCCTCTCTGGTTGTGCTCGCACAGTTGGCCCTCCTCCAATATCAGGGGGTGGCCCAGGAACCGTTAAAAGGAAACTACTGGTCCCTTAACCGGGAGTGCAAGTCTCGGTTAAGCATTTAAGGACAGAGGACCTTAAATTATCTTAAGGTGTGGATATGGAGCCCACTGAAAGTGAGGACGCGTAGTCCTCTAAAGGCGAGGGCGTGTAGCCCTCTGAAGTTCAGGACGTGTCGCCTTTCGAAGGCGAGGGAGTGTAGTCCTATGATGGCAAGGACGTGCAATCCTCTGAAGGTGAGGGCATGCCCCCCTTTGAAAATGGGGAACATGTAGTCCTCTGATGGCGAGGACGTGTAGTCCTCTGAAGGTGAGGGTAACTAGTACCCAAGGTGAGGGCGTGTAGCCCTCTCAAGGCGAGGACATGTAGTCCTCTGGAGGTGAGGGCGTGCAGCCCTCTGATGGTGAGGACGTGTAGTCCTCTCAAGGCGAGGACGTGTAGTCCTCTCAACGGTGAGGGTAACTAGTACCCAAGGTGAGGGCGTGTAGCCCTCTCAAGGCGAGGACATGTAGTCCTCTGAAGGTGAGGGCGTGCAGCCCTCTGTTGGCGAGGACATGTAGTCCTCCCAAGGCGAGGACGTGTAGTCCTCACAACGGTGAGGGTAACTAGTACCCAAGGTGAGGGCGTGTAGCCCTCTCAAGGCGAGGACATGTAGTCCTCTGGAGGTGAGGGCGTGCAGCCCACTGTTGGCGAGGATGTGTAGTCCTCTAAAAGCGAGGACGTGTAGTCCTCTCAACGGTGAGGGTAACTAGTACCCAAGGTGAGGGCGTGTAGCCCTCTCAAGGCGAGGACTTATAGTCCTCTGGAGGTGAGGGCGTGCAGCCCTCTGGTGGTGAGGACGTGTAGTCCTCTCAAGGCGAGGACGTGTAGTCCTTTCAACGGTGAGGGTAACTAGTACCCAAGGTGAGGGCGTGTAGCCCTCTCAAGGCGAGGACATGTGGTCCTCTGAAGGTGAGGGCGTGCAGCCCTCTGTTGGCGAGGATGTGTAGTCCTCTAAAAGCGAGGACGTGTAGTCCTCTCAACGGTGAGGGTAACTAGTACCCAAGGTGAGGGCGGGTAGCCCTCTCAAGGCGAGGACGTGCAATCCTCTGGAGGTGAGGGCGTGCAGCCCTCTGGTGGTGAGGACGTGTAGTCCTCTCAAGGCGAGGACGTGTAGTCCTCTCAACGGTGAGGGTAACTTGTACCCAAGGTGAGGGCGTGTAGCCCTCTCAAGGCGAGGACATGTAGTCCTCTGATGGTGAGGGCGTGCAGCCCTCTGATGGTGAGGACGTGTAGTCCTCTCAAGGCGAGGACGTGTAGTCCTCTCAACGGTGAGGGTAACTAGTACCCAAGGTCCACCCTTATGAGAAAGCAAGAGATCGACTCATCGAGAGGGCCGGTCATCCCAAATCCACAAGATTTGGACATTAGATGTAGGAAATCTATGCAGTTAACATGATTTTTAGGGATGCAGATGCATGCAACCTTTGTCGTGAAATTTGGTAAATGCGGACTTCATATGAAACAATGCAATGTAATGGAAAGTTGTACAATGTTCATGACATTCTTTCCCTATTTTGTGATTTTGATTTTGATTTAATTTTTTTGGAAAACACAGATTGACTGTCCTTTTGAAAGAGGTGATAATTCATGCAACCTCATCCTATCTTTTTGCAAATCTCTCCGGGAACTCCCTCAGAGTGTATGTTCTGTTTGATTTAGTCACTTGACCGTTTTGGAGTGACGGGAATGGAGCCGTTTGATGCTTAATCAATCTATTGAAATTCCAGGGCTTGTCTCCCTTTTTTTTCTTGTTTAAAAACATCGACGGGTGTGAACTTTTGATCGGCCCCTATGTTCACTTGAGGCTCATGCACGGTGCCCCTCATTGCCCCAGTGTAAGGCTTTGAGGTACCAATCGTTGCCTTTCGTCATGACCTTGTAGGAGGGAACCTATTGGGTGAGAACTGCTAATCTGCCCCTAGGTTCGCTTGAGGTTTTTGCATGGTGCCTTTCGTTGCCCCAGTGTAGGGCTTAGAGGTACCAAGTGTTGTCTTGTTTTCACGACCTCGTAGTGAGGAAGAATGAAAGAAGCAGTTGATTCTTGCAAAAAGAATTTTCCAAGGACGAGAAATAGTTGAAGGATCTTTCAGTTGATGGATTAAGTCAAATGACTCCTATGTAGAAGCAAGATGTTTTGATGTCTTAATGATGCCAAAGGATCAAGTGCTTCCAAGTTTTATTCGAGACAAGAAATCAAGATATATGATCAATTTGATCTCTAGAATCATAGGAAGAAGATTCCAAATTGAAAGACAAAAGGTTTGACCAAAGAATTCTATCATTTCAAATTGAGATTTGCTCTCTGGTAATCGATTACCAGCAGTTGAAAATGTTTTAATTCAAATTTTTAAAACCTGTAATCGTTTACATAAGTCTTGTAATTGATTACCAGAGGGGATTTTCAGAAAATAATTTCCAAGAGACATATCTATTCAAATGTTTTATGAACGGCCATTCAAATGTTTTAAAGAGAGTTTTTATTGCCCAAACAGTTTTATCCTCTCGAAAGATCAAGAGTATTTCTGAACTGAAATGTCTTATCCTCTCAAAAAGATTCCTTGGTCAACCACTTGCATATTCGATAAGGAATTTTTTATTGATCTTTATTTTACAATCTACCTCTTTTACGAGAGACCTCTTCTTCCCTTCTTCTTATTTCTGAAAAGGGATTAAGAGACCGTGGGTCTCTTGTTGTAGAGGATTCCTGAACACAAGGGAAGGGTTGTCCTTATGTGCATTGTTAATCCGAAAAGAGAGAGTGAAAGTTTAATTGGGGAATAATATTCGTATCTTAATTCAATCCCCTCTTCTTCTCAAGGTAACTGAGGCCATTTGTCCAACATCCTATTCTTGATAACTCACTTCTCTCTAAAAAGACAAAATGAGGTCACATGAACGTCTATATTTTTACTTGAAAACACAGTCAATCAAATGCCTTTTTATTTTTTATTTTGAAACTTATTTGTTTTGAACTTTGCTCGTTGTTTTACGGTACCCCCACCAACGTGCAAGATGAGTAATCTCTGATTGAACGGTCTTGGAAGTCAACACTCAGGAGCGCAGGTTGCTTGAGCAAACAGACCAATGGCTTACACTCACATTCCGGTGAAAGTTGAATAAGCAAACATGCGTTTGTGAGAGGATGAGGGACAAAGATATCAACTTTATCCATTTCATTTAACATTGTAGCTGTGGTTTACAATAATGGCATAAACTTGGAAACCCTGATGAGTCATTAGGGACACCTAACAACAGCTTTCAAAATTGCCCCATGTGTGGCATCTCTTGTCAATGTCAGGATTTACACGCAATTCTCCTCAAATTTCAGCCAGCCCGTATCAATTAGACTTCACACTTTATGCTTCGGGGTCATACAATGCTCAATGGAATGCCCCAGGGCTCCTCCACGATAAGCACACGTTGCGTTCGAGTCGTATCCTCAAAAAAGTGAAGGTTGATGAACCTTGGTTATGGCTACCATTGAATTATCAAGTAGATATGGGAGCAAGTCAGCATAGGACACTGGAATTGGGGTGAATTCTACAGGCTTTCTCGCTGCAAAATTCACTTCTTGGTTGGTGTTGTTTTTTTTTGGTTTGTGCTAAAGGTGGTCTTCGTCATTGGAAGTGCGGTAGACAGACTTTGTGGTTGATTTAGGGATGGCCTTTGTGGATACCTGGGTGGTGGGTAAGGAGAAGGTTTGTTATTGGCTGAGTAAAGATATTGTTGGGTTGGTGGGAAACTTGGCCGTACAGGAATGGCAGTCACAGCATGGGTTTCTCCCTCATCCTCACCCTCTTTATTTGCCCCAGTTTTCTCAGTCGTCCTAGTAGGATGATCAAATTTTCCTTTTTTCAGACCCACATCGATCCTTTCATTGGCGAAGACCAAATCTGCAAAGCTTTGAGGGTGCGCAGCCCACCATCTTTTCATAGTGGAGTACCGATAATGTGTCTACCATCACGATTATCGTCTCCCTTTCCATTATTGGGGGTACCACCTGGGCCGCCAGATCCCTCCACCTTTTGGGCGTGTTCTTTGAAAGATCCGTCCCCCTTTTTGCACATGTTCTGTAGTTGCATCCTATTCAGAACCATATCAAAATTGTACTGATACTGCCTAACAAAGGCAACCATTAGGTCCTTCCAAGAATGGACTCAGGAAGGTTCCAAGTTAGTGTACCAGGTAACAGCTACCCCAGTAAAACTTTCTTGGAAGGAATGTATCAGCAATTCCTCATCTTTTGCGTATTCCCCCATCTTCTGACAATACATCTTTAGATGGTTCTTGAGACAAGTAGTCCCCTTGTATTTGTCAAAGTCCAGCACCTTGAACTTGGGAATGACCATTTTTGGGTATTAGGAACAACTTTTCTAGGTTAGCAAAGGCATAATCTTCACCTCCTTCAATGGCCCTGAGCCTTTCCTTTAGATGATCCGCCTTTCCCTTTTTGGCCATAGCAGGAGGGGCTCTTCCCACCACAAAACGCAATGGTTGTGGTTGTGGGCGAAACTGAGGGCCCTCCAAAGTGTTTTCAAAGGGTATACCACCAACTGCTTGCCCTTCAGTGGCATATCCGAGCCAAGGCTCGAAGTCAGCTAGATTGTGGTGGGGAATTTCATGTGTCTCCCCCATGGTTTGAGAGATATGTGCCTGATGAGGTTATTGGTTCTCAATGAGTATCGGAGTGGAGTTATTGAGATTTTCATTGAGAGTGTATGCCACATTGGGTGGTGTATAGTTGGGAGGCAAGCCATATGATGGGAAGGCGTGCTCGTTTTGAATTTGCACATCATGGGGTCATCCGTACTTCCCAAATCTTTGCCTACCATATTTGAGGTTGGATGATTCATTTGCTTGAGGCTAGATGGGAGCATCGGGTTCACCTTAGCGACAGCGCTAATAGCGGCAACTATAACCGCATTGGCTTCCATTATCTTCTTCATGCTCATCATGGCCTTCATCATTGTGGCCATTTGCTCTTTTATGGCCTCCATTTTCGGCCTTCATCTTCTCTTGCACCTCCTCTGCTTCACCCATTACTCTAGCTCTAGCACGAGTTCGGTAAGGGCACCGTAAAGCGTGTCCTTTTCTTTTTGATAACAATGATTAAGTTCATTTTATTTTATTTTTCAAGGAAAGAATGCAACGAGCAATGCAACTAATGAAAAGCATGGATGCATGCGAATGATGTACAGTTGAAGTATTGCAAATTTTTACGCAAGATATGGGGTTGAATCAATTTAGATTTTCAACATGGTCCATGACATCTTTGTCAAGGTGAAACTGGAAGTAACAAGGACATCAATAATCCTAAATGTGTTTGGCAGTAGACGAAGCAATGATGTGACTCGATTCATCTTTTGCCCCAATTTTGCAAGACGGTTACTTCCATATTTCAACTTGACTTGATGAACCTTTTTGTAAAAGCATGAGCTTGGTTCAACCCTATAATCCAAGGAATGGCAATTCTGATCGCCAATACTTCAACAACATCTCATAGGGATGAATGACTCGGGCGTACTTTAAGCTTATGCATGGAAAATGTAATTATGAAATTGAGATGCCCGAAGAAACACCATTTCCTAGTTAACCATGCATTAGGTACCATGTTCAATTATTTTGTTTTTAAGTGAAATGGGTTTATGATCCCAACATGGTTGGCTCGTGGTGCCTAACACATGAAACTAAGAATGTAGTGTGAAGTTTCACGCTTCCCCCTTTTTTGTTTTTGTTTTGTAGAGGAAAACACAAGGATGAGCAAACATGAAAACAAATGGTATGCAATTTTGCAGATCAAAAAGTTTGTTGAACGCATATGCATGATGATGCCATGACTCATGCAAAATGTGAGGCCGGAATATGATAACGGACAAATGCAGGATATGTCCATTATGATGTTATGAAGAGATGCATGATATGAATGCATTTTACGGACACGAGAGCCCGGAAAATTATTTCTTCTTACTTGCGCATTTGGGGGCGCAGTGCCCCATGTGTACAATTAAGAAGGTGATATGGACCTTCCGGCTTCCCGTGACAAAGGACGAGACCAACATACAATGCATGCTAGAGATAAAATGCGGGAGTGACTTGATTTGCACAAGCTTTTTGGAGTAGAAACATGGGACCAACTCATTTTATTTCAAAAAGGAAGTCGTATCTAGTCAAGGTCTGAGAGACCATACAAGTTTCCTAACGATTTCTAATTATGTGGGCCATTAAGTCTATCATATGCTGACAATAGCCGAGAAGCCCATGAATCTCTTCGGGGGCGGAGTAGGTGTCCGCCATCGCCTTGGCCTTGGCTAACAATCGGGGAAGTTCTTGACTCCCGTTCAAGGTAAGAGCAAACCGGTCCATCCACATGGTTGCCTCTTGGTGTAAAGAGTCGATCACCCTTCCTCTAGCCTCTTTTTCCGCATATACTTGAGCATACTCATCCGCGATTCTATGCTCGTGGGCCGTGGCTAGACCTAACTCTTCTTGGTACTTGGCGATGATAGCTAGCATGTTGGTCTCCGTCTCGCATAAACGCTGAGACAAGCTTCTTTTGGACCTTGAACAAGCAATTAACTCCTCTTTCAAAACCATGCTATGTGCTCGCGATTGGTCTCTCTCTTCCCTTCGCAACTTGAGTTCACTATTGCTACCCCATAGAGCTCCGCGAAATTTGTTCCGGCCATACTCTTCCTTGCGAGCCCTCTTGGTCTCTTGTTCAAGGGCTCTTGCGGTAATTGCATTCTCTTCCCGTAACCCGGCACACTCCTTCCGAACGTGTGTAGCGGCCAACTTGAACTTCTCCTTGGCAAGTTTTGCTTTTCCTAACTCGCTTTTGAGAGCTTGGACTTCTTCGTCCTCTTCCGGTGCTTCAAAACTTTCTTCGCTGACGACTTTTAACTTGGCGAGCCAATCTAAACCTCGTATATGAGCTTTCAGCCATTCGTGGTACCCACCAATGATGCCATTACGAATACCTCTAAGCTCTTTATCTTTCCTTAACGGGGTTTCCCATGCCTTATGGATTCTTTGTATAGTCTCGGAACTTTGTGCACCGAGATCCCTCACAAGGAAAGGAGACATGCTTTCTTCTGTCGGTGCTCCCCTTATGGGGTACCCTAGTTGTCTTATAGCGAGCGTGGGATTGTAGTTAATACAACCCCTCGTTCCTACCAGCGGAATGTTTGGGTATCCTCCACATGAGAAAAGGACTCCTTCTTTTCCTTCCTTCCATCGGGGGAACCAACTGATTGTTCTACCTCCTATCCCGGCCAAGAGCTGGTCCCAATCTATTCTCCTCTTTTCAGTACACGAGCGATGGCTCAGGAGCGGACACGGATGTCTTGTGTCTTGTTGGAACAAGTGCGAAACCAACCAAACACAGAGGGCGGGTAAGCAACAGATGATCCGTGCGCTACTCTTTTCGCACCTTCGGTCGAATGTGTCGAACAGATCTGCCAAGACAGCTACCACCGGACTTTCCTTGCTATGGTGGTAGGCAAGGAAAGCGTCGATTGCTGCTAGGTCTACCAAACCATCCACATTTGGAAAGAGGACAACCCCGAAAATTAGCAAAGCTAACACATCCATAAACGGGACCCAGTCTCCTTGATTGGCCATACCCCTTGCCTTGTCTTCTAGGTACTTCCGTGGTAGGCCCGCTATGCCGTTCCGAGTCTGTTTTATGCGGTCCAAACCTCTTGCTGAACCCTTGACCACAGTTGCAATTCTGCTCAAAGAGGGGAGACACCCGGAGGAAAGATATGGTTTTCTTCCCCCGAGAGGACATCCTAGAATTTCCTCAAATTCTTCAATGGTTGGTACTAATTGGAAGTCTCCGAATGTGAAGCACCTCAAAGGCTGGTCGTAGTATTGGGTAAGTGATGCAATGGCTTCTATGGACACCTCTGCTATGGTCAACTCTAAGATCTTTCCGTAAGTCTTGCGGAAGGCTTGCATTTGGAGGGGTTCCATCAACCGCCCTAATTCCTTGATGCTGGTGGTATCTAGGCTTTTGACCTTGACTTGGTAGAACCTCTTGCCGGTTTGATTTGTTCCCATGCTTACTAAAGTGAGACAAAAGCTGGTGCAAATCAAAACTCCGATATCTCATGGGTGGGATGGATGCATGCATGATGGAATGCATATGACACAGATGCAATCTAGGAATGCGGGGGTCCGGGGAATTTGTCCCCTTCTTAGATACGACGTCTAGGGGTAGCGAAATGCCCCAACGCACGTTTTTAAGAAGGCGACACGGACCCTCCGTTGGTTTGTTTACAGTAGGGATCAAGACAGAACCCATATGCAATGCCTATGCAAAAGACACAAAGCGGGAATGTGCACAGTATGACAATATTTACCGAACATAAGCAAAAGGGTATATGATACTCATGCATGGCAGTGTGAAAAATGGCACGCAGCGTGTTTGCTTCGTGCCCCTATTTAAGGGACCTATAAGGGAGAGAACTAACTAGGCTTTTAGCAATAATCCCCAAGGTAGTTATATCTCTCTTGATGGTTTCTAGAGGTATCATCCCCTTTGAAGAGCATATTGTAGCAGTAGGGACTACTAGCAACAATAGGTTTTCAAAGAGAAAAGCTCTAGATGAGGGTTCACTGTAAACAAGCAAGTCGGAGACCTAGCATGATCACAGATTCACCTCCACTCCTTATGCTCCCATGAACCCGGGTATAGGGCCCTTTTTCACTCACAGTGTGTGCAAATAGTGTTGGTGTTTGTGTGCATCAAATGAATAAATATTTACTTCATGCATACATTTAAAACGCACTAAAAGCAACAAAGAGTTTATATACACAAGAACATAATGAAAGGAAACCAACAAAGGGGTAAGTCATGATAAAACATTGCACAAGATTAAATGGCCTAACTCTCTAAAAAATAGTCCCCAGTGGAGTCGCCAACTGTCGCAACCTACCCTTCGGCGGGAGGGCGACGCGTGACTCGCGGGATGCGTGTTCCACGAAAGGAATACGCGCGGAGTCGCCACCAACGTTTATTTGAGGAAAACGTCGGAAAAACCGGAAAAGACGCGATCTACGAACTTTTAAGTGAAAGGTTCGGGAGTTGTATTTACGCACGGGGAAGGTATTAGCACCCCATACGTCCGCCCCAAGGGACGGCAGCCTTTAATCGAATGTGCAAACATGACTTTGATTTTTTATGTTCCCTTTTTATGTCTCCATATCCTTTATACCCTTTTTATATTTTCTCTTTTTGTGGTCGACAAGGGTGTTTCCCTTTGCTCCTACGTATTCCTCAATTTGGGATGAGAAAATCAGACCTACGTAGTTCTTTTGGAACAAAGTGTTTGGTTAAGTTTGTTTTTGTCTTTTTTGTAAAATATGTTTTTATTGAACAAAAGGTCATTTAAGGTGTTGGACCATTAAACGGTCTTTTGATTTTGAAAGGAGAGAAACGTTAAGGCGTTGGACCATTAACGACCTCTTGTTTTTTGAAAGGAGAGAAACGTTAAGGCGTTGGACCATTAATGACCTCTTGTTTTTTGAAAGGAGAGAAACGTTAAGGCATTGGACCATTAACGATCTCTTGGGGTGGTCGACAAAAGCGGGGCTTTTGCTCCTACGTATCCTCAATTGCGATGAGGAAATCAGACCTACGTAGTTCTTGCAAAAGCGGTAAAGTTACATGTTGATTTTATGCTTTTGAACGGTCCATGTTAACCGATAAAAGCAAAGAGGACCGTTTAAGGCGTTGGACCTAAAAACGGTTTTTAGTGATTTTCGGACAAAACTTGATTTGTGAGTCTATTTTAGTCTTAGTTTCACTTTGGTTATTAATCAATTCATTCAAGGAAACTTCCAAAGAAAAACGTCCGATTGATTTTTTTTGTTTTATTTTATTCAAAGATATTTTGTTTATTTTATTATTTTTTACCTCTTTTTGATTTCCAACGTGGTTACGGCACGACCGAACGGTCGGAATTTATTTTAACCGAAGTTAATGGATAATACAATTCAAACGTTCGGTGGAAATTTATTTTATTTTTAAGTTAAGCGAGAAATGACTTAAGTAAAATGGCTTAAGCACGTCAACAGGGGGTATAAAAAGTAAACAAAACGAGAATAAAAATGCACGAAACACAATGTGGACCACTACGGGTACATAGAATGAATCGAAAAGCTTGGTTCGAGGTACTTACCCGTTGAAGATCGAAGAACGATGAAGAACGAATGAAGAACGTCGAAGAACGGTTGAAACCTTTGCGAGATTCCTCACGGAAAACGTTACGGAAACGTTTCGGAAGCGCCTCGGCTTAGATTTTCTTCACGGAAACAATTTTTCCAAGCAAATTCGAAAGAGAGAGAAGTGCCTAAGGGGCTGAACCCCTTCCTTCCTGCCTTCCTCCCCTATTTATAGCAAAATAGGGGAGGTGGTTGCCGCCCAGCTCGCCCAGGCGAGCAGGGTTGCTTCCTCCAGAAGCAACCGCCTTCTGGAGGAATATTCCAGAGGGCCCAAGTGGGCCTGGGTGCTATTTGCACCCCCATTTTTACTAAGTACACCCCCCTCTGCTGTTTTTTGGTGATTCTTTTTTCGTAAAGTTACGGAAACTTACGAATTTCGTAACGATACTTGTTTTCTTTCCGTAATGTTACGGAACCTTGCGGATTACATAATCATCCCCTTTTTGACTTACGGAATGTTACGGAACCTCACTTAATTATGCAATGATGCTTCCATTTGATTTCCGGTGTGTCACGGAAACTTACGGATTGTGCATCAATATTTTTTTGGTTTTTCGGCATGTCCTGAAATTTCACAAATTGCCTAATGATGGGTGCCAAGCACCTCACGAGGACCAAAGAATGGTCGCACGTCATCGAGCAAAGGTCCCCGGACGAAATTAGCGTATGACAGACCCGAAGAAGGCCAACAGGGTCTTGGAGTTGCCAGCTCTAAATACGGGTCTCTGTCAGTTCTAGGGAGTGCCTGTCGCCCCCAGTAAGGTCATCAGGTCCCCCCTACCAATCGAGCTTTCATCAAGAAGTTCTGCGTCTCCAGGCAGGCGCAGGGCGAAACACCACAGCAGCCTGGCGATGGCCGGTAGCGGGCAATAGACACACCGCCACCACCTCTAGAGTTCACCTCAGCTCATCCATAAAAAGGTTAGAGTGTTGCCTACGACACATGGCCGACCAATAGGCGACCAAGTCCAAAGCCAAAGGTAAGCAAAGTACTAGGTCAGTGACCGACAAGTCATAAGGCGTCCAGCTCAAGACGTTAAAGAAGCGCTACTAGGAGGCAACCTAGTACCTTTTAAATTTCTGCCTGCTATTTGATCACTTTTTATAGTAGGACGCACCTAGTTGCTCATGATCCTGGGAATTTAAATAAAACAAGCGCAAGCTCGGAAGGTAGTCATACCTTACAAAACATATATATGTATGTTTAGGTAGTGAAAATACCTTAGATATGCATGTATGTAAACAAAAAAACACTTCACAAAATATATATATGTATGTTTAGGTAGAAAAATACCTTAGATATGCATGTATGTAAACAAAAAACACTTCACAAAGATATGCATGTATGTAAACAAAAAATACTTCACAAAATATATATGTATGTTTAGGTAGAAAGATACCTTGGATATATATGTATGTTTAGGTAGAAAGATACCTTGGATATGCATGTATATAGCAAAAATACCTTACAAAACATATATATGTATGTTTAGGTACCTCATGAAAAAAAAAGAGAAGAAAAAAAAACAAACAAGAAAAAGAAATAAACAAATAAAAAAAAAGAAAAAAAAGAGAGAAAAAAGAAAAATAAGTTGTCTAGCTGAAAAACCAACATGCTTTTGAAAAGAGATGACTTCCAACTTTTCTTTGAAGAAAAATTCGCTGATCATAGCTAGTTTTTGGAAAAAAAAAAGTGTCTACATCTGAAGGGTGAATGCTGTGAAAATTTCCCCGGACGCCCGAAGTGGACTTGGAGGAATGCACAAATCGATAAAAGAACATATTTTGGAAACATTGGGTTGATTTAAAATAGAGGAAATGAATCCTGAGCCCTAGCATCACATGACCATAAAATTTGACACTTGAGCGTCCGCATAGGTGCATGCATAACCAGTTTTGCATAAAATTTCCAAATCATCATTTTTGCATTTGTGTCATGGAAATAATGTGGGGCATCCCTTTTATCCTTGAACCAAACCAAACCCTGACATGTATCATGTCTAGCCATTCTACAAGCTTTGAGCCAAAATCCTGACTCACCATAAACCTTGACCCAGGGTGAGAATGCCAATCCTTACCCTCGGAAGCAAAAAAAGGAAAGAAGGAAAGGAAATTTCCAATCAAAGAGAAAGCAAAAAAGGAAGGAAAGGAAATTCCCAATCAAAGAGAAAGCAAAAAAGGAAGGAAAGGAAATTCCCAATCAAAGAGTGGGAGAAAGAGAAAAAAGAAAAGAAAGGAAATTCCCAATCAAAGAGTGGGAGAAAGAAAAAAGAAAAGAAAGAAAATTCCCAACCAAAGAATGGGAGAAAGTAAAAAAGAAGGAAGCTCCTGGTCAAAGAAACCAGAAGAAATGTGCCGAGAGGTCCTTGGACCAGACGATATCTGAACAATACAGAATTGTCACCAAATGAACAAAAGAAAGAAAAGGAAACCATGACCTAAAAGTGGTCTTCTCCCTTTGATTACCAACCAAAATCCTGTGCGCTAGCAACTTTTTCGCCCCGCACTAAACAAAAACAGAAAAGGAAAAAGCCAACCAAAAATCAAAAGCCAAAAACACACAAAAGCCAAAAAAAACCCATCAAAAGAACCCATTCCCAAGGGAAGTCTTATTGATCCATGATCACGCATGTAATTTTTTATTTGATAGGAAATAATTTGCAAAGTCAATTCATGACATATCTATGGTTCGGAATTAGGATGAAACACTTACCTGTGCGAGATTGATACACTTTGAGTGATTTTCTTCTATTTTGTCGAACCCAGTGTTTCCTCTAAATGTTCATTTAGAAAACGAAATGCTAACATCCAAAATCTCAGTTAAGGTTATGGGGGATTTCATCAGCAGACTCTCCTTCCCCGGTAAACGCATTGTTTTTTCACTCAAAAAAGCGTATGCTGCTCTAATCAGTTGGAATATTTATCTCTTTACTAAAGCATGTTTGCATTTTAGCGAAGAAAACACCGAGACTTTTTCAAGTCTCACAAGTTATCCAGAACTACGTAGGTCTGAGTTCCTCATTGGAGGATACGTAGGAGCAAGAGCCTCGCTTTTGTCGACCGCATCGCCTTTTGTTGCCATGACCCAAGAGCTTGTAGCCCGCGGAGACACCTTACGATATCCGTACCTCGTCATTCAGTAACCCCAAGTGTGATTGACGAGCAGAGGCCAATGTGGTCATCTGCGCCCTTTCCGGAGATGTCAGCATTTTCCGATGGAGACTTTTCAAGTCTCACAAGTTATCTAGAACTACGTAGGTCTGAGTTCCTCATTGGAGGATACGTAGGAGCAAGAGCCTTGCTTTTGTCGGCCGCCCCATAATCTTTGTCATACTGACCATGAGGTCATGTGACATGCACCCTTGTGTCATCCAGAGGCGGCGGGCCCGATGATACGCGGAGATACCTTACGGTTATCCGCACCCTTTTGTCATCCAGAGGCGGCGGGCCCGATGACAAGCAGAGACAAAATTTGGTCATTCTGCACCCTTGTATCATCCAGAGGCGGTGGGCCCGATGATACGCGGAGATACCTTACGGTTATCTGCACCCTTGTATCATCCAGAGGCGGCGGGCCCGATGATACGCGGAGATACCTTACGGTTATCCGCACCCTTTTGTCATCCAGAGGCGGCGGGCCCGATGACAAGCAAAGACAAAATTTGGTCATTCTGCACCCTTATATCATCCAGAGGCAGCGGGCCCGATGATACGCGGAGATACCTTACGGTTATCCGCACCCTTGTGTCATCCAGAGGCGGCGGGCCCGATGATACGCGGAGATACCTTACGGTTATCCGCACCCTTGTGTCATCCAGAGGCGGCGGGCCCGATGATACGCGGAAATACCCGAGTGGTTATCCATATAAACATTCTTTTGCTATCTGTAAGACAGAACACTTGATAGCATGCAGAGGCTGACATAGTCTTCTGCACCTTTTGTTCCTCCGGGAACAATTTGTGAAATTCCGGGAACGACAAGTCATGGTCACCCACGACTCTCGTCAACCGAGAGGAGCGAAATTAGTGTCATACACTAATTTTCGTCCGGGGACCTTTGCTTGATGACATGCGACCTTTCTTTGGTCCTTGTGAGGTGCTTGGCACCCATCATTAGGCGATTTGTGAAATTCCGGGAACCACAAGTCATGGTCACCCACGACTCTCGTCAACCGAGAGGAGCGAAATTAGTGTCATACACCTGGGCGAGCTGGGCGGCAACCACCTCCCCTATTTTGCTATAAATAGGGGAGGAAGTGAAGAAGAAAAGGGTTCAGCCCCTTTGGCACTTCTCTCTCTTTCGAATTTGCTTGGAAAAATTGTTTCCGTGAAGAAAATCGAAGCTGAGGCGCTTCCGAAACGTTTCCGTAACGTTTTCCGTGAGGAATTTCGCAAAGGTTTCAACCGTTCTTCGACGTTCTTCATTCGTTCTTCATCGTTCTTCGATCTTCAACGGGTAAGTACCTCGAACCAAGCTTTTCGATTCATTCTATGTACCCGTAGTGGTCCACATTGTGTTTCGTGCATTTTTATTTTCGTTTTGTTTACTTTTTATACCCCCTGTTGACGTGCTTAAGCCATTTTACTTAAGTCATTTCTCGCTTAACTTAAAAATAAAATCAATTTCCACTGAACGTTTGAATTGTATTATCCGTTAACTTCGGTTAAAATGAATTCCGACCGTTCGGTCATGCCGTAACCACGTTGGAAATCAAAAAGAGGTCAAAAAATAAATATAATAATCAAAAAATATTTTTTTTAGTAAAGTAAAGCGAAAAATCAATCGGACGTTTTCTCTTTGGGATTTCTCATTCTTAATCGAATTGACTAATAACTAAAGTGAAATTAAGGCTAAAATCAACTAGCCTAGTCAAGCTCGTCCACAAAAATAGGCTTTTGAAGTTTGTCATTTCAATTTCTCACTAAGTAAAAATGGATCATTTTTAAGGTCCAACGCCTTAAAATGATCACCACTTAAGCAAAAAAAAGAATCACTTGACAAAAAGCAAGAACTACGTAGGTCTGAGTTCCTCATTGAGGATACGTAGGAGCAAAAGCCCCGCTTTTGTCGACCACCCCAAGAGATCGTTAATGGTCCAATGCCTTAACGTTTCTCTCCTTTCAAAAACAAGAGGTCGTTAATGGTCCAACGCCTTAACGTTTCTCTCCTTTCAAAATCAAAAGACCGTTTAATGGTCCAACACCTTAAATGACCTTTTGTTCAATAAAAACATATTTCACAAAAAAAAGACAAAAATAACTTAACCAAACACTTTCTTCCGAAAGAACTACGTAGGTCTGATTTCCTCATCGCAAAATTGAGGAATACGTAGGAGCAAAGGGAAACACCCTTGTCGACCACAAAAAGAAAAAAATATAAAAAGGGTATAAAGGATATAGAGACATAAAAAGGGAACATAAAAAATCAAAGTCATGTTTGCACATTCGATTAAAGGCTGCCGTCCCTTGGGACGGACGTGTGGGGTGCTAATACCTTCCCCGTGCGTAAATACAACTCCCGAACCTTTCACTTAAAAGTTCGTAGATCGTGTCTTTTCCGGTTTTTCTGACGTTTTCCTCAAATAAACGTTGGTGGCGACTCCGCACGTATTCCTTTCGTGGAACACGCATCCCGCGAGTCACGCGTCGCCCTCCCGCCGAAGGGTAGGTTGCGACAGGCATCATTGGTGGTTATCATGAATGGCTGAAAGTTCATATACGAGGTTTAGATTGGCTCGCCAAGTTAAAAGTCGTCAGCGAAGACAGTTTCGAAGCACCGGAAGAAGACGAGGAAGTCCAAGCTCTCAAAAACGAGTTAGGAAAGGCGAAACTTGCCAAGGAGAAGTTCAAGTTAGCCGCTACACACATCCGGAAGGAGTGTGCCAAATTAGGAGAAGAGAATGCAACTACCGCAAGAGCCCTTGAACAAGAGACCAAGAGGGCTTGCAAGGAAGAGTATGGCCGTAACAAATTTCGCGGAGCTCTGTGGGGTAGCAACAGTGAACTCAAGCTGCGAAGGGAAGAGAGGGACCAGTCGCGAGCACATAGCATGGTCTTGAAAGAGGAGTTAGTTGCCTGTTCAAGGTCCAAAAGGAGCTTGTCTCAGCGTTTATGCGAGACAGAGGCCAACATGCTAGCTATCATCGCCAAGTACCAAGAAGAGTTAAGTCTAGCCACGACCCATGAGCATAGGGTCGCGGACGAGTATGCCCAAGTATACGCGGAAAAAGAGGCTAGAGGAAGGGTGATCGACTCTTTACACCAAGAGGCAACCATGTGGATGGATCAGTTTGCTCTTACCTTGAACGGGAGTCAAGAACTTCCCCGATTGTTAGCCAAGGCCAAGGCAATGGCGGACACCTACTCCGCCCCCGAAGAAATTCATGGGCTTCTCGGCTATTGTCAGCATATGATAGACTTAATGGCCCATATAATTAGAAACCGCTAGGAAACTTGTATGGTCTCTCAGATCTTGACTAGATACGACTTTCTGAAATAAAATGAGTTGGTCCCATGTTTTTACTCCAAAAAGCTTGTGCGAATCAAATCACTCCTGCATTTTATCTCTAGCATGCATTCTTTCTTTCTTTACCCACTCCTCACGTTTGGTTTTTTTAGGGAAAAACACCATAACTAAACGCGCCACAAGGCATCCCTATCGCACCAGACCTAAATCTAGAACGATGGGTGATCAAGAGGAGACACAGGAACAGATGAAAGCCGACATGTCGGCTCTGAAAGAACAGATGGCTTCCATGATGGAGGCCATGTTAGGAATGAGGCAGCTCATGGAGAAAAACGTGGCCACCGCTGTCGCTATCAATTCGGCTGCCGAAGCAGACCCAACTCTCTTGGCTACCGCGCGCCATCCTCCCTCAAACATAGTAGGACGGGGAAGGAACACGCTAGGGCATGACGGCAACCCTCATCTGGGATACAACCGAGCGGCTTACCCTTATGGATTGCCGCCCAACTACTCACCACCCGTCCTGCAAGACGATGCGGGCCATATTGCTTCTCCCGTCCTTGAAAGAGAGCCTCCTCAACAGCCTGACAAGGTCCACGAAGACCCTCAAGACTATGCTCGAAGGGACGTCGAGTTCTATCCCCCGATCCCCGAAGGGCCAGCACCCAGCACGTTGCCTCAGCCCAACATCAAGACACAACCAATAGTTTTGTCCATGGAAGGACCGCCCCCGGCAACTGAAGAAAGGAGGAAGCTCGATCTCCTCGAGGAGAGACTGAGGGCCGTGGAAGGATTTGGTGACTATCCGTTCGCAGACATGACGGATCTCTGCTTAGTACCCGATGTTGTTATCCCTCCGAAGTTCAAAGTACCAGACTTCGACAAGTATAAAGGGACAACTTGTCCCAAGAACCATCTCAAGATGTACTGTCGCAAGATGGGCGCGCACTCTAAGGATGAGAAGCTATTAATACACTTTTTTCAAGATAGCTTGGCCGGAGCCGCAGTAGTTTGGTACACTAATTTGGAAGCTTCCCATATCCATACTTGGAAGGATCTGATTACTGCCTTCCTAAGGCAATATCAGTATAATTCTGATATGGCTCCCGATCGCACTCAGCTGCAGAATATGTTCAAGAAAGAGGGCGAAACCTTTAAAGAATACGCACAGCGGTGGAGAGACTTGGCAGCACAAGTGGCTCCTCCCATGGTCGAGAGAGAGATGATCACTATGATGGTAGACACTTTGCTAGTGTTCTACTATGAGAAGCTAGTAGGTTACATGCCATCTAGCTTCGCGGACCTAGTGTTCGTCGGGGAAAGAATCGAGGTAGGATTGAAAAGAGGAAAGTTCGATTACGTTTCCTCCACGAGTGCGAATGCCAAAAGAATCGGGACGACGGGGGCAAAAAGGAAGGAAGGAGATGCCCATGCTGTCTCTTCAACGCCCGCGTGGGTCAAACCCCCGCAGCCACCTCATGGTACCCATCAGTACGCGCAACATCACCCGAGCTTCTCGGCTCACACCGGGAACGCCTCTAGTTCAGCACCTGTGCAGCCTAAGGCACCCACCCAGAGGGAAGCTCCCCAAGTTCCAACTCCGAACACAACTCGCCCGGTCGGCAATTCCAACGCAATAAGGAACTTCCCTCCGAGGCCATTTCATGAATTCACCCCACTCCCAATGACGTATGAAGACCTCTTGTCGTCCCTCATCACCAACCAATTGGCCGTGGTAACTCCCGGAAAAGTCTTCCAACCCCCTTTCCCAAAGTGGTATGACCCTAACGCAACTTGCAAGTACCATAGGGGTGCCCCGGGGTTTTCCATTGAAAAATGCTTGGCCTTTAAACACAAGGTCCAACATTTGATAGATGCTGGATGGCTGACTTTCCAAGAGGATCGGCCCAATTTGAAAACCAACCCGCTCGCCAATCATGTAGGGGGAGCGGTTAATGCCGTTGAGTCCGATAGGCCACGCAGGTCTAAACCTTTAAGGGATGTGGCAACCCCTAGGAGGTTTATCTTTGAGGCCCTACAAATGGGAGGTGTGATTCCCCATAGTGGGTGTAAGGAGGATTCCTGTTTGCTGCATTCCGGCGAGCTGCATGACATGGAAACGTGTTTGGGAGTAGAGGAATTGTTACAGCGAATGATAGATCAAGGTCGACTGGAAGTTGGCAGTGAAGGAAGAGGGGAGCAGCACATATGCATGCAGTCCACGGATGGGAGCACTATTGCGAAGCCCAAACCCTTGGTGATATACTTCACCAAGGACACAGCTTCGCAAAAGCCCGGACACCCCTTGGCAGCTAAACTTGTCCCTTTCCCGTACCAAAATAGTCACGCAGTCCCATGGAGATATACACCTCCGAGGGGGAAGGAAGAAGAAGCCACCGACGTCAGCTCGTTGTCGGCTAAGGTAACAAATATCACGGGACTGAGTGGTGTGACCCGTAGCGGTCGTGTGTTTGCACCCCCGGACCTACCAGTCCAACCCGCGAACGTCAAGGGGAAAGCAAAAGTGGTGGAGGAACGAGATGATGAAATACCCCTCGCTTCGAATAAAGATATTCCGGCAAAAGGTCTTCCGTAGAAAAAGGATGGTAAAAAGGAGGTGTCGCTAGAGGAAGCCAGCGAGTTCCTCCGTATAATTCAGCAGAGCAAATTCAAGGTTATCGAGCAGCTCAACAAAACCCCGGCCAGGGTCTCGCTGTTGGAGTTACTCATGAGCTCCGAGCCTCATCGGGCTCTGCTAGTAAAAGTTCTGAACGAGGCCCACGTGGCCCAAGATATCTCGGTAGAAGGTTTCAGAGGGCTGGTCAATAATATCACTGCCAACAACTATCTCGCCTTCGCCGAAGAAGAAATCCCCGCCGAGGGGAGAGGGCATAATAAAGCTTTGCACGTATCAGTCAAGTGTATGGACCATATCGTAGCCAAGGTGCTCATCGATAATGGTTCCAGTTTAAACGTGATACCTAAGAGCACTTTGGAGAAATTACCATTCAATGCTTCCCACCTAAAGCCGAGTTCAATGGTGGTTCGTGCCTTCGACGGTACCCGCCGAGAGGTTAGGGGAGAGATCGATCTCCCAGTACAGATAGGCCCTCACACCTGTCAAGTTACCTTCCAAATAATGGATATTAACCCCCCCTACAGCTGTCTGTTGGGGCGTCCGTGGATCCACTCAGTGGGAGTTGTTCCCTCTACACTCCACCAAAAGTTGAAATTCGTAGTGGAAGGGCATCTGGTCATCATATCAGGCGAGGAAGACATCTTGGTGAGCTGCCCATCCTCTATGCCTTATGTGGAGGCAGTAGAGGAGTCATTAGAAACCGTTTTCCAGTCTTTCGAGGTGGTGAGCATTTCCTCCGTGGATTCCTTCTCTGGGCAAGCTTGCCTGTCCGATGCAGCAGTAATGATGGCCCGAGTTATGTTGGGGAACGGTTACGAACCCGGAATGGGTTTAGGCAAAGACAACGACGGCATAACTAGCCTGATAAATGCCAAAGGAAATCGTGGGAAGTATGGGTTAGGCTATAAGCCCACTTAGGCAGATATAAAGAGAAGCATCACGGGAAGGAAGAGCGGTAGTCAAAGCTCGCGGTTGAGACAAGAAGGTGAAGGAAGCCCACCCTGCCACATAAGTAGGAGCTTTATAAGCGCGGGTCTGGGGGACGAAGGTCAAGTGGTCGCGATATACGAAGATGATGTTCCGAGTACATTGGATTTGGTACGACCATGCCCTCCTGATTTCCAGCTGGGAAATTGGAGAGTGGAAGAACGCCCCGGCATTTACGCGACGAGCATAATGTAAACCTTTATGGTTTTAAAAGCTCTATAGTTGGGCCTAGGCTTTAGAGTTTTTCTTTTGTTAAGGCTTTGTGTCTTTTGTTTTTGAATTTATAATACAAGGATCTTTCTTCATCTGTTCCTACGTCTCTACCCATTCTCATCCATTTGCATGTTTACTTCTTTATTTTTAAAACGGCAGATCCGATGACGAGTCCCTCAAAGGTACTAATACCTGGGACCCGCCTATCCACTTCGAGCAAGAAACGAATCAAACGGAAGATGAAGGGAACGAGGATGTGGGACTTCCCCCGAAATTAGAAAAGATAGTCGCCTATGAGGACCAAGAAATGGGGCCTCATCAAGAAGAAACAAAACTAGTAGACTTGGGAATTGGCAGTGGAAAAAGGGAAGTAAACATAGGCACAGGTATTACCGCACCTATCCGTGAAGAATAAATAACCCTGCTAAGAGACTACCAAGACATCTTTGCTTGGTCTTACCAAGATATGCCCGGTTTGAGCTCTGACATTGTACAGCACTGATTACCTCTAAATCCCGAGTGTTCCCCGGTAAAGCAGAAACTGAGAAGGATGAAGCCTGAAACATCCTTGAAGATAAAAGAAAAAGTGAAGAAGCAATTTGACGCTGGTTTTCTGGTCGTCGCTCGGTACCCAGATTGGGTTGCCAACATTGTACCGGTCCCTAAGAAGGATGGGAAAGTACGAATGTGTGTGGATTATCGGGACCTGAATCGGGCCAGTCCCAAGGACAACTTTCCTTTACCACACATCGATATCCTCGTAGATAATACGACCAATTTCGCTTTATTTTCCTTCATGGATGGTTTCTCTGGTTACAATCAGATAAAGATGGCACCCGAAGATATGGAAAAGACGACCTTCGTCACCCTGTGGGGAACATTCTGTTACAAGGTGATGTCCTTTGGACTCAAGAATGTCGGGGCAACTTATCAACGGGCCATGGTAGCTTTGTTCCATGATATGATGCACCAAGAGATCGAGGTCTACGTGGACGACATAATTGCTAAATCTAAATCCGAGGAAGAACACCTTGTCAACCTGCGGAAGTTGTTCGAAAGGCTTAAGAAATATCAATTAAGGTTGAACCCCGCCAAGTGTACCTTTGGGGTCAAATCAGGGAAATTGCTTGGTTTCATTGTAAGCCAGAAAGGGATAGAGGTAGACCCCGAAAAGGTGAAGGCTATCCATAAGATGTCGGAACCCCGTACAGAGAGGCAAGTCCGAGGTTTCCTGGGACGCTTGAATTATATTGCCAGATTCATATCGCAGCTCACCGCCATTTGTGAGCCGTTGTTCAAACTCTTACGCAAAAACCAAATTGACCGCTGGAATGAGGGTTGCCAAGAGGCTTTGGGAAGGATCAAGAAATGCCTCATGAATCCCCCTGTGCTTATGCCACCAGTACCTGGAAGGCCTCTCATCTTGTACATGACAATCTTGGACGAGTCAATGGGGTGTATGCTGGGGCAACATGACAAATCCGGAAAGAAAGAACGTGTTGTCTACTACCTGAGTAAGAAGTTCACGGCTTGTGAAATGAATTACTCTTTGCTCGAAAGAACGTGTTGTGCTTTAGTATGGACATCCCATCGCCTAAGGCAGTACATGCTGAGCCATACTACCTGGTTGATATCCAAGATGGACTCGGTCAAGTACATCTTTGAAAAGCCAGCTCTAACAGGACGAATCGCCCGGTGGCAAGTCCTGCTATCCGAGTTTGATATAGTTTACGTCACCCAAAAGGCAATAAAAGGAAGCGCCTTGGCAGATTATTTGGCTCAGCAGCCTCTTAACGACTATCAGCCCATGCATCCCGAATTCCCGGATGAGGACATCATGGCCTTGTTTGAGGAAAAATTGGACGAAGATCGGGACAAATGGACCGTATGGTTTGACGGAGCGTCGAATGTTCTAGGCCATGGCGTTGGAGCAGTATTGGTCTCTCCGGACAATCAATGCGTACCTTTCACAGCCAGGTTAGGATTCGACTACACCAACAACATGGCCGAATATGAAGCATGTGCCCTGGCCGTCCAGGCAGCGATTGACTCCAATGTCAAACTACTCAAGGTGTACGGCGACTCAGCGTTGGTAATCCATCAGCTAAGAGGGGAATGGGAAACTAGAGATCCCAAGCTGATACCCTACAAAGCCTATATCAAGGAATTGGCTAAGACCTTTGATGAGATCTCCTTCCATCATGTTCCCCGCGAGGAAAATCAAATGGCGGATGCGCTTGCTACTTTGGCGTCTATGTTCCAGCTAACGCCGCACGGGGATCTACCATACATTGAATTTTGGTGTCGTGGCAAACCCGCGCATTGTTGCCAAGTAGAAGAGGAACGGGACGGTAAGCCTTGGTATTTCGACATCAAGAGATATGTCGTAAGCAAAGAATACCCACCAGAGATTGCCGACAATGATAAAAGGACATTGAGAAGATTGGCGGCCGGTTTCTTCATGAGCGGAAGCATACTATATAAGAGAAACCACGACATGACACTCCTGCGGTGCGTGGATGCCAAAGAGGCGAACCACATGATCGAGGAAGTCCATGAGGGCTCGTTTGGAATGCACGCCAACAGGCATGGTATGGCCAGAAAGATCCTAAGGGAAGGTTATTACTGGCTTACCATGGAAAGTGATTGTTGTGTCCACGTAAGGAAATGCCACAAATGTCAAGCATTCGCAAACAATGTCAATGCCCCACCGCATCCTCTGAATGTCATGTCCGCCCCTTGGCCTTTCTCCATGTGGGGAATAGATGTCATCGGGGCCATTGAGCCCAAGGCCTCGAATGGTCATCGCTTCATCCTCGTGGCGATAGATTATTTCACCAAGTGGGTCGAGGCGGCCTCCTACGCCAATGTCACGAGGGGTGTAGTGGTCAGGTTCGTTAAGAGAGAGATCATCTGCCGATATGGTTTGCCAAGGAAGATTATCACGGACAACGACACCAACCTGAATAACAAGATGATGGGGGAAATGTGCGAGGAGTTTAAAATCCAGCATCACAATTCCACGCCCTACCGACCAAAGATGAATAGAGCCGTGGAAGCGGCCAATAAAAATATCAAAAAGATTATCCAAAAGATGACCGTGTCGTACAAAGATTGGCACGAGATGCTCCCATTCGCGTTACACGGTTACCGAACTTCAGTACGAACGTCAACTGGGGCAACGCTGTTCTCATTGGTATATGGAATGGAGACTGTGCTACCGTTTGAGGTAGAAGTCCCGTCATTAAGGATCTTGGCGGAATCCAGATTAAAGGAATCAGAGTGGGCTCAAACGCGCTATGACCAGCTCAACCTCATTGAAGGTAAGCGCTTAACGGCCATGAGTCATGGGCGCTTGTACCAGCAAAGAATGAAGAATGCATTCGACAAGAAGGTACGCTTGCGTAAGTTCCATGAGGGAGACCTTGTGTTAAAGAAAATGTCCCATACTGTCAAGGACAATCGAGGAAAATGGGCCCCAAACTACGAAGGGCCTTTTGTTGTGAAGAGGGCTTTTTTCGGAGGAGCCCTGGTGCTTACCAACATGGATGGCAAAGAGCTACCTTCACCCGTGAACTCTGATGTCGTCAAGCAATATTATGCTTAGAATCTGGGGCAATTAAGGATGTCGCTGCATGTTCTTTATCTTTATGTGTTTTCTGGGTTTCCCCCAGGGATTCCCCGTCTACTGTATCTCTCGTTACAATCTTTCAAAGAAGTGAACGTGGGTTCGAGGCTTTAGTCCTCACGTTGGTTTTAAACCTTGCGTTAATTTGTGATCACCTGAGCCCTTCCGCTCAGTTCATGGGATGCCCCAAGCGCTTAATTAAAATTGAACCTAAACCAAGTTTCACTAAAATTTGTTGCGTTTGAAAACATTCATGCATACGCATACGCATGCATATTGTTGTGGTAAAACAGGGGCAGAATCATCTTGAGCTACCTTCTGGGGTAGAGACAAAGTTAAAATAGCAGAAACCAATCGAGGTAAGACAACGACGCGGTCGAGATTTGCCACACCTCGTTGTTTCCTACTTTCAGATACTTGGGGACGGACACAAAAGGAGGCTAGGGTCACTACCGATAGGTCGTCGTCCTTAACCTAGCCCGGGACAAGCGGAAAGCGCTGCTATAAAGCAGCCCAGTATCCTTTGAAATTATAGTAATTATTACCTTTGTTCGATGCCTAATCTATCCTGGGGAGTTTCGATCGGTACCTTACGGAGTGGTTGGCGGAGCATCAAAAGCTTTGGTCCCCTCACGCGAGCCATTCCCTTGTACAGTCGCCTCTGAAATCAACCGACCTTTTTTTTTATAAAAAAAAAAGTGCAGGTTAGCTCGCCTGGGCGAGCAGCCCCTGCACCAAAATATAAAAAATGAAGAAGGGGGACGTTTTTGCATTCAAAAACTTCTTTTCCCCCCCATTCAAAAGCAATACCCACGGAATTTGCGAGTTTGCAGCCCTAGGGTCACTATTTTTCGCATTTTTCGATTCCATTTTGCGCTTTTATTCATCACCAACAAGTAAGTATTCCATCCTTAAGCTTTCTAGCTTTTCATTGGTATATTTTGATCTCCTTTTGGTGCTCTAAATTGTGGGAATGTGCTCAAATATGTGGGGCAATTTTGGTTTGTTTTCTTGCTTGGTTGGGTTGAATTGGGGGTTTGTATGAGATGGCCCTAGGCCTATAATGTATTTTGAAGCAATGGGGCATGCCACATTGTCCCCGTTCTCTTGCTATTGATGCCTAAACGCGCGCCCACCAAGTGTTCGGTGAAATGCCTCAATGGCATTAGCGCGTGATTTTTGTAGGGAAACAACCTATGGGACAATTTGGTTTGCACATGTTTTCTATTTTTTGGGACATGTATTCAGTTTCGTAAGGGCTGGAGTAATTGCCCCACATATATCCTAGGCCTAGGAACCAAAGTTTTTATGCAAGAGAACACGAGAGTGGATGCATATTGGGTGAAGCTACCCTTTTTGGCCAGCAATCAGCTATGAGCCACACTACAATAGTTTCCCTACGCCTAGATGTTTAGGAATTTTGTTCATCATAAACGTGTAGGTGTAGAATAAGTAGCAAAATACCTTTGGCAATTTACACTTTGGGTATGGTAGCAAAATACTTGGATGTATGTACATGTAATTTTTGGTAGCCAAAATGTCTCACAATATATATATATATATATATATATATATATATATATATATATGTTGCATGTTATGTAAAGAAAATACCTTACAAAGATACCTTTTAATTTGGATGCAATTTTAGTCAGCAAAAGAAAATATACTTGAATTTGCATGCAGCTTTAGGTAGCAAAAACACTTGAATAAAGCATGAAATGTAGCACCTTATTGTGTAGGTAGCCAAGATTCATCACGAAGTTTGTGTATGTATAGGTATTAGAAATACCAGAATGTGCACGTATGCAATTTTTGGTAGCCAAAGTGCTTTGAGTATGCATGTATGTAAATTTAGCAAAGGAAATGCATGTGATGTAGGTAGCAAATACACCTTGGAAGTACATATAAGTGATCTAGGTAACGAAGGTGCCTTGATTGTGCGTGGGTGCATTTTTCTTAGTTAGAAGAATATCTTGTGCGAGTGAATGTTCGTAAGGAAGTATGTGCATGAGTTTGCTCTAAATTTATATTGATGTTTGTGTTTATTGGAGGAGGTTGTATGCCATTTTCGTTTTTAAGAGTAGCATTTCTTGGTAAAACTAACTTTCCAAAATGTTTGCCTTCGCAGGAAATGGCCCCGAGGAAGCTTGCCTCAAAGAGGTCCAGGAAGGATAAAGCGGTCGAAGGAACCAGTTCCGCTCCCGAGTATGACAGCCACCGATTTAGGAGCGCTGAACACCAGCAGCGCTTCGAGGCCATCAAGGGGTGGTCATTTCTCCGGGAGCGACGCGTCCAGCTCAGGGACGATGAGTATGCCGATTTCCAGGAGGAGATAGTTCACCGGCGGTGGGCATCACTGGTTACCCCCATGGCCAAGTTCGACCCAGACATATTCCTCGAATTTTATGCCAATGCTTGGCCTACGGAGGAGGGCGTGCGAGATATGAGATCCTGGGTGAGGGGTCAGTGGATCCCGTTCGATGCGGATGCTATCAGCCAGTTCCTAGGATATCCTTTAGTGCTGGAAGAGGGCCAGGAGTGCGAGTATGGCCAGAGGAGGAACCGGTCCGATGGTTTTGATGAGGAGGCCATCTCCCAGTTGCTATGTATACCGGGGCAGGACTTTGCCCGGACTGTTGCAGGGAGGCGAGTACGAATTATGCGCACCAACATGACCACCCCGACCCAGATATGGATGACGTTGCTGCTCAGCAACATCCTGCCCAGCGATCATAATTCCGACCTCCCTTTGCCGAAGTGTCAGCTGGTGTACACCATCCTGACACGGATGAGTATTCACGTGGCTCAGTTGATCGCTGATGCCATTTATCTATTTGCAGGTATGGCGCCGACCAGGCACCCTTTGGACCCAGATAAGTCCAACAGGGCCCTGGGATTTCCCACACTGATCACAGGACTCTGCCAGTCGTTCGGAGTCCCCGTTGCACCTACCAAGGTGATTTAGCCGCCCATCACCCGGGCTTTTATTGAGAAGTACTGCACCCAGAGACAGGCTCAGGGTGATGCTCCACAGGCCGCAGGCGCGCCACCACCACCTCATCAGGCTGGCCCGGCTGGGTCGTTTGACATGGAGCAGTATTTACGGCATTTGGTTCGCCAGCAGGCGGCCAACCACCGGGCACATGTACAGACCCATGATTGTCTTTACCAGCTGAGCCTCAGCATGCAGAGCCAGGGCTTCGCTTCTTTTTCATGCCCTACTCCAAACCAGTTCAGGGCAGAGGTCGCATGGCCCGGGGATTGGCCCGAGGCCCAAGCAGGAGAGGCACCCCCAGAGGCTCCCGACGATGGAGAGGAGGCCCACGAGGACGAGGAGATGGCCGATTTGCTTGACTTCTTGGGAGGGAGTGGAGCTACATGACTGGGAGATCCCCAGATTCATGTTTTCTTTCATATTTCTTTTATCATTTTTATGTTATGTTATTTTTTGACTTGAGAGACTAATGTTTGTTTTTGTTGTTTCGATTGTCATTTGTACAGCGCATACATTTTTGTTTGGATTGTTGCGTTAGTGCTTATATCATTATTATCGATGATGTTTATTTGAAATTCTGGAACCGTGTAGAGTTTTTCGTTTAGGAACATCGTCCAAAAAATAAAACAAACAAAAATCATGATAAAAAAAAAAGAAAGAGAGAGCAAGTAAGGAGAAAAAGAAGGAAAATAGAAGATAAAGAACCAACATGTTTTTGAAAGAGATGATTTTCGACTTTTGTTTGAAAGGAAAATTCGCCGAATCATAGCTAGTTTTTGAAAAAAAATGTGTGTACACCTGAAGGGTGAACGGTGTGAAAATTTTCCCGGGCGCCCAAAATGGACTCGGATAAATGCACAAATGGATAAAAGAACATATTTTGGAAACATTGGGTTGACTAAAATAGAGGAAATGAATCATGAGCCCTAGCATCACATGACCATAAAAATTTGACACTTGAGTGTCCACATAGGTGCATGCATGACCAGTTTTGCATAAAGTTTCCAAATCATCATTTTTGCATTTGGGTCATGGAAATAATGTGGGGCATCCCTTTTTATCCTTGAACCAAACCAAACCCTGACATGTATCGTGTCTAGCCATTCTACAAGCCTTGAGCCAAAATCCTAACTCACCATAAACCTTGACCCAGGGTGAGAATGTCAATCCTTACCCTCGGAAGCAAAAAAAGAAGAAGGAAAATTTCCAATCAAAGAGGAAGCAAAAAAGAGGGGAAAGGAAATTCCCAATCAAAGAGTGGGAGAAAGCGAAAAGAAAAGAAAGAAAATTCTCAATCAAAGAATGGGAGAAAGTAAAAAAAAAAAAGAAGAAAAAGGAAGGAAAGAAAGTTCCTGATCAAAGAAGTAGAAGAAATGTGCAGAAAGGTCTTTTGACCAGACAATATCTGAACAATACAGAATTGTCACCAAATGAACAAAAGGAAGGAAAGGAAACCATGACCTAAAGTGGTCTTCTCCCTTTGATTACCAACCAAAATCCTGTGCGTCGGTGACTTGTTCGCCTCGCGTCAAACAAGAACAGAAAAGGAAGAAAGCCAGAAAAAATCAAATCAATCAAAAGCTGAAAAAACCCACCAAAAGAACCCATTTCCAAGGGAAGTCCTATTGATCCATGATCACGCATGTAATCTTTGATTTGATAGGAAATAATTCGCAAAGTCAAGTCGTGGCATATCTATGGTTCAGAATTAGGATGAAACACTTACCTGTGCGAGGTTGATACACTCTGAGTGATTTTCTTCTATTTTTTGTTGAACCCAGTGTTTCCTCTAAATGGTCATTTAGAAACGAAATGGTAACATCAAAAATCTCATTTATGGTTATGGGGGGGGGGGTTTCATCAGCAAACTCTTCTTCCCCGGTAGACGCATTTTTTTTCACTCAAAAAGGCATATGCTGCTCTAATCAGTTGGAATATTGGTTTCTTTACTAAAGCATGTTTGCATTTTAGTGGAGAAAACACCGAGACTTTTTCAAGTCTCACAAGTTATCCAGAACTACGTAGGTCTGAGTTCCTCATTTGAGGATACGTAGGAGCAAAAGCCCTGCTTTTGTCGACCACACCGCTTTTTGTTACCATGACCCAAGAGCTGGTAGCCCGCGGAGACACCTTACGGTTATCCGCACCTCGTCATTCAGTGACCCCAAGTGTGATTGACGAGCAGAGGCCAATGTGGTCATCTGCGCCCTTTCCGGAGATGTCAGCATCTTCCGGTGGAGACTTTTTCAAGTCTCACAAGTTATCAAGAACTACGTAGGTCTGAGTTCCTCATTGGAGGATACGTAGGAGCAAGAGCCTCGCTTTCGTCGGCCACCCTCACAAGTTCTGTTATACTGACATTTGAGTCACGCTGACGGGCGGAAATACCCGAGTGGTTATCCGTATAAACATTCTTTTTTGCTGTCTGTAAGACGAAAAGCCTGATAGCACGCAGAGACTAACGTTGTCTTCTGCACCCTTCGTCAATCGCGGCCGACAAGCCCGTTGACACGCGGAGATTTATGTCATCTTCCGCGCTCACAAGATCTGCCATACTGACATTTGAGTCACGCTGACGGGCGGAAATACCCGAGTGGTTATCCGTATAAACATTCATTTTTGCTGTCTGTAAGACGAAAAGCCTGATAGCACGCAGAGACTAACGTCGTCTTCTGCGCCCTTCGTCAATCGCGACCGACAAGCCCGTTGACACGCGGAGATTTACGTCATCTTCCGCGCTCACAAGATCTGTCATACTGACATTTGAGTCACGCTGATGGGCGGAAATACCCGAGTGGTTATCCGTATAAACATTCCTTTTTGTTGTCTGTAAGACGAAAAGCCTGATAGCACGCAGAGACTAACGTTGTCTTCTGCGCCCTTCGTCAATCGCGGCCGACAAGCCCATTGACATGCGGAGATTTACGTCATCTTCCGCGCTCACAAGATCTGTCATACAGACATTTGAGTCACGCTGACGGGCGGAAATACCCGAGTGGTTATCCGTACAAACATTCTTTTTTGCTGTCTGTAAGACGAAAAGCCTGATAGCACGTAGAGACTAACGTCGTCTTCTGCGCCCTTCGTCAATCGCGACCGACAAGTCCGTTGACACGCGGAGATTTACGTCATCTTCCGTGCTCACAAGATCTATCATACTGACATTTGAGTCACGCTGACGGGCGAAAATACCCGAGTGGTTATCCGTATAAACATTCTTTTTCGCTGTCTGTAAGACGAAAAGCCTGATAGCACGCAAAGACTAACGTCGTCTTCTGCGCCCTTCGTCAATCGCGGCCGACAAGCCCGTTGACACGCAGAGATTTACGTCATCTTCCGTGCTCACAAGATCTGTCATACTGACATTTGAGTCACGCTGACGGGCGGAAATACCCGAGTGGTTATCCGTATAAACATTCTTTTTTGTTGTCTGTAAGCCGAAAAGCCTGATAGCACGCAGAGACTAACGTCGTCTTCTGCGCCCTTCGTCAATCGCGGCCGACAAGCCCGTTGACACGTGGAGATTTACGTCATCTTCCACGCGCACAAGATCTGTCATACTGACATTTGAGTCACGCTGACGGGCGGATATACCCGAGTGGTTATCCGTATAAACATTCTTTTTGCTATTTGTAAGACGAAAAGCCTGATAGCATGCGAAGACTGACATCGTCTTCTGATCCCTTTGTTCCCCCGGGAACAACAAGTCATTTGCACGCGGAGATTTTATGGTCACCCGCGACTCTCGTCAACCGAGAGGAACGAAATTAGTGTCTTATCTTTACTTCCCTTTTATGTCCAATTAAAGACAAGTAAAGAAGGGCAACTGTCGTACCCTAATTTCATCCGGGAACCTTTGCTTGGCGGCATGCAACTTGTGTTTGGTCATTTTGAGGTGCTTGGCACCCATCATTAGGCAATTTGTGAAATTCCGTGACGTGCCGGAAATCAAAAGAAAATATTGATGCACAATCCATAAGGTTCCATGACATACCGGAAATCAAAAGGAAGCATCGTTGCACAAATAGTGAGGTTCCGTAACATTCCTTAAGTCAAAAAGGGGATGATTATGTAATCCGCAAGGTTCCGTAACATTACGGAAAGAAAACAAGTATCGTTACGAAATTCGTAAGTTTCCGTAACTTTACGAAAAAAGAATCACCAAAAAAAGCCAAAGGGGGGTGTATTTAGTAAAATGGGGGGTGCAAACAGTAATTTTCGAATCTAGGCCCTTCTAGAGGTTTCTGGGCAATTTCTTGCTTAAGATTTAAGTAACCTAGCTCGCCTGGGCGAGCTGAGCTCGCCTGGGCGAGCTGAGCTCGCCTGGGCGAGCTAGATGGCCACCACACCCCCCGTTTTGTTGAAAAATGGGATTCCGGGGCTTCCGGGACACCCGTAATGCTTCCGTAAAATTCCCATAACTCTAAATAAGCATAATTAACTTAATACGGGTGAGACGGAAGAGAAAAAAAGAAGAAAATCAAGTCCTATATGCTTCCGTAAGGCTTCCGTAACTTTTCCGTAAATTACGAAAGAGGGGGGTGAACTTATCAAAATTGGGGGGGTGCAAATAGCAATTTCGAAATTTTGAATTGGGCCTTCCAGAACGTTTTTTGAAGCTGGGTTGCTTCTGGAGGAAGCAACCCAGCTCGCCTGGGCGAGCTAAGGTCGCCTGGGCGAGCTGGGCGGCAACCTCCTCCCCCTTTTTCCTATAAAAAGGCTGAAGGGGGCTGTTCTAATGATCCCTCAGCCCCCTGGCTATGTATTTCAGCTGTTTTGGGTGAAAAAAATTGTTTCCGTGAAGAAAATCCAAGCCGAGGTGCTTCCGTAACGCTTCCGAGATGTTTCCGTAAGCAAATCCGTGAAGGTTTTCGTCCGTTCTTCATCGTTCTTCATCCGTTCTTCGTTCTTCAATGGGTAAGTTTTCGAATCCGAGACTTTCAATTCATTTCTTGTTTTTTTAAGCTTTCATCTTTATTTTCGATTTCTTTTCTTCCGTCTTTAACGCGCTTTTACCGTTTATTTAAGCCGTTTTCTCACCTAATAAATGATAAAATGAATTTCAACCGATCATTTGTGTTGTAATCTCATTTAATCACTTTTAAAATGAAATCTAACCGATCGTTCACGCTATAATCTCGGTTAAACCAAAAAAGTAAAATAATAATAAAATAATCAAAATATCTTGAAAAATAATAATAAAATAAACAAAATATCTTTGAATAAAATAAAACAAAAAAATCAATCGGACGTTTTTCTTTGGAAGTTTCCTTGAATGAATTGATTAATAACCAAAGTGAAACTAAGACTAAAATAGACTCACAAATCAAGTTTTGTCCGAAAATCACTAAAAACCGTTTTAAGGTCCAACGCCTTAAACGGTCCTCTTTGCTTTTATCGGTTAACATGGACCGTTCAAAAGCATAAAATCAACATGTAACTTTACCGCTTTTGCAAGAACTACGTAGGTCTGATTTCCTCATCGCAATTGAGGATACGTAGGAGCAAAAGCCCCGCTTTTGTCGACCACCCCAAGAGATCGTTAATGGTCCAATGCCTTAACGTTTCTCTCCTTTCAAAAACAAGAGATCGTTAATGGTCCAACGCCTTAACTTTTCTCCCCTTTCAAAATCAAAAGACCGTTTAATGGTTCAACACCTTAAATGACCTTTTGTTCAATAAAAACACATTTTGCAAAAAAGACAAAAACAAACTTAACCAAATACTTTGTTCCGAAAGAACTACGTAGGTCTGATTTCCTCATCACAAATTGAGGAATACGTAGGAGCAAAGGGAAACATCCTTGTCGACCACAAAAAAAGAAAAATATAAAAAGGTATAAAGGATATAAGAACATAAAAGGGAACATAAAAATCAAAGTCATGTTTGCACATTCGATTAAAGGCTGCCATCCCTTGGGACGGGCGTGTGGGGTGCTAATACCTTCCCCGTGCGTAAATACAACTCCCGAACCTTTCACTAAAAAGTTCGTAGATCGCGTCTTTTCCGGTTTTCCCGACGTTTTCCTCAAATAAACGTTGGTGGCGACTCCGCGCGTATTCCTTTCGTGGAACACGCATCCCGCGAGTCACGCGTCGCCCTCCCGCCGAAGGGTAGGTTGCGACAGTTGGCGACTCCACTGGGGACTGTTTTTAGAGAGTTAGGCCATTTAATCTTGTGCAATGTTTTATCATGACTTTCTCCTTTGTTGGTTTCCCTTTTATTTGTTTTATGTTCTTGTGTGTATAAACTATTTGTTTCTTTTAGTGTGTTTTAGAATGTATGCATGAAGTAAATATTTATTCATTTGATGCACACAAACACAAACACTATTTGCACACACTGTGAGTGAAAAAGGGCCCTATACCCGGGTTCATGGGAGCATAAGGAGTGGAGGTGAATCTGTAATCATGCTAGGTCTCCGACTTGCTTGATTACAGTGAACCCTCATCTAGAGCTTTTCTCTTTGAAAACCTATTGTTGCTAGTAGTCCCTACTGCTACAATATGTTCGTCAAAGGGGATGATACCTCTAGAAACCATCAAGAGAGATATAACTACCTTGGGAATTATTGCTAAAAGCCTAGTTAGTTCTCTCCCTTATAGGTCCCTTAAATAGAGGCACGGAGCAAACACGTTGCGTGCCATTTTTCACACTGCCATGCATAAGTATCATATACCCTTTTGCTTATATTTGTTTGTGAATATTGTCGTACTATGTACATCCCCGTGTTGTGCCTTTCGCATATGCATCATGCGTAGGTTTCGCCTTTGATCCCCTCACTTTAGCAAACCAACGAAGGGTCCGTGTCACCGTTTTAAATACATACGTTGGGGCACTTTGCTACCCCTAGACGTTGTATCTAAGAAGGAGACAGTTTCTCGGGCTCCCGTATTCGTAAATTGCATCTGTGTCATATGCATTTCTTCATGCATTCATCCATTCCACCGATGATAGATGTAGGAGTTTTGTTTCGCACTAGATTTTATTTCACTTTAGTAAAACATGGGATCAAGTCAAAAGCCTTCGCTTAAAAAAAGGTTCTATCAGGTCAAAATCAAGAGCTTAGAGGTCACCAGTTTATGAAAGTTGGGGCAATTAATGGGTCAACTTCAACGGCAAGCCTTCCGCAAAGCCTATGGTAAGATTTGGGACCTAGCTAGGGTAGAAGTCTCCATGGAATCGATTGCATCCCTTTCCCAGTATTATGACCAGCCCCTAAGGTGCTTCACATTTGAGGACTTCCAGCTAGTGCCAACTGTGAAAGAGTTTGAAGAAATCCTGGGATGCCCACTGGGAGGAAGGAAGCCATATCTTTTCTCTGGGTTCTATCCCTCCACGACAAGAGTTGCCAAGGTGGTGAAAATCTCAGCACAAGAGTTGGACCGTGTAAAGCAAAACAGGAATGGGGTAGTCGGAGTACCAAGGAAGTGTTTGGAGGAAAGGGCAAAGGCCTTGGCAAATCAAGGCGAATGGGCTTTCTTTTATTGACATCTTGGCGCTTTTGATCTTTGGAGTTGTCCTCTTTCCGAATATGGAAGGGTTAGTGGACCTAGCAGCGATTGACGCTTTCCTCGCCTTTCATCATGGCAAGGAAGCCCGGTCGTCGCCATTTTCGGCCATGTATGACACGTTCGACCGGGGATGTG